>NW_020655571.1:0-16236 GCF_003589595.1 Hyposmocoma kahamanoa | reverse complement strand
TATATCCTGCTTATATAGGGTACAGTTATATACATGAAATACCTGACCCCCAACTTGCCTAAACCGACCTTTTGAATCTGACAGCCATCTTACGTATTGAACAAAAAAAAAAGCAAAGCAATTTCAACTTTATCGTTTAAGCAATACAGTGGAGTGTTGCTTGAAGATGATTAACATATTTTTAAAACCACTCCTAAATTTCTTCATTTGACATCTAAGTAAATTCGTCGAGCGGCTTGTTGTATCGACTGTCAGTTACAATACCCGTGGTTCGATTCCACGAGCATTATTCTGTTATAACGTTATATACTTAAAATAATAACGCATAGAATGATAGTTTCATATCAAAGGAACTGTTACAAGTGAGGCAAAAATCAAATTCATGTAGGCTAGTTTTAGTAGTAGGTTAATTTTCGATTTTAGTGAATATTTATATAAAAATACAAGTTGAAACGCGTTACTTCCTTGTGGAATGTGATGTTAGTATCTATTTTATGTTTGTCTGACGTATTTTTACACTCATTTACCGCACATTTCGTCATTTTTAGCTAAAATTCTTGATCTGTTCGCGGTGAAAGTTGACCTTGAGCACTGAAGGCCCGCCCGCTCGTGTAGGCCCTTTGGGCGCGCTTCAATTTGCCTCACTTAGCGTGTGCGGACTAGGTTTCTATGCGTTATTATTCTAAGGTTATATATTAAAACAGCATTGCTTCACTTTTTAATGTTAACGTTGACAAATCAGAACACTTGCTCACTAGAAATTGCCTAAGGTGGGTGGGTTATTATTTATAATAAAGTATAGGGTGGGTATGGATACATTAACAAATCACGAAATCGCTCTGCAATTTGCATACAATCGTGTCTTCTGTGATTTGCGCATTGTTCCACGTTTTGTTCCCATTTATCTATTCAGTTTTAATTACTTTCAAAGTATTATTTCTTGTTTTAATATTACCAATATTACACTTAACGGAATTATATCTATATAAATCTATATTAATCAAAGAAATTGCAAGGCGACTTCGTATAGCCGTAAGTAGACTCATTACATTTTTCACAGTGCTGCAGCTGGCTTCAGTTTGCAAAAAGGACCACCCCATCCTTCATTATCCAAGGGTGTTTATAAAACATGTTTAACGAATCATTAAAATTAAAAAATATATATAAATAGGTGAAAATCGAAACAGAATTATGAGGGCCTATTATACAGTATTATAATATAAATTGCTTGTTCACAGAGAAACACTGTCAAGCTGTGGATCAATCACCACAGAGCGACTGGAAATATGCAACGTAATCAGCTGGGGCCAGCACCGGTAATGTTTACTTCCGCATCTAGTCGTCACCTAGATATTGTCAATCGCGACATTGTAGATCCCTTTGCCATTACAAAATCAAATTTAATTATTAATTAATTTCTCCACATTTTTGTGCTCAGAACCAAAAGGTCGACGAAGTCGGGATCAGGTATCATTTACACAAAGGTAGCGCTTTACATCGTATATTACAACATTGTATATTATATCTATCGTATTAGGTTTGGAAATAAATAAATGAAAGTTTTGGTGGTGTTGTTTGCGATTGTGGTTGTGCTTGTGTTATTTATTTAATTAATTTTATACGGAGGGTGAGTGGGGAAATAACTGCATGAAAACAAAATTTAACACAAACGTAGCTACTTTGCATGATTTAACCATCACTGGATTCGCGGAGTGATTTAAAGCAAAATCATTTACTTTCATTTTTCTTATGTAAAAAAGGTTGTAGTAGCGTTAATTAATATGCATGCAACGGAACATAAATTGATAGAGACCCTCAAAAATGCAGTATGTAATATACTATGTAATATATATGTAATATAACTGTGACAAATATAGACTGTAAAATATGTACTGAGTAGAAACGTGGGATGAACTAGGCCGGCATTAAATTGGTGTGACGAAATTTTCATCATCATCAACCCATTTATATACGTCCCACTGCTGGGCACGGGTCTCCTCTTAGGCGAGAGTTTAAGCCATAGTCCACCACGCTAGCCCAATGCGGGTTGGAGACGTCACATGTTTACCCAGGGCTGTGATCTTTCTTTGTCGGCACGTGTCAACACGATATTTTTCTTCACCGAAAAGCTCATAATTAATTTCAAATTAAATTTCGTACATAGATTCCGAGAAAGTGAGAGGTGCGAGCCCGGAATCAAACCCACCATTCTCTGCTCGAGAGGCGGTATAAAAAAATAATAATCAGATATTTTGTATTAGTACATGACAATTTGTAAATGCTCCTTGGTACGTACGAAAGGAAGACCTCCACCGAGATTTGGATTGTATGGAATCGAATTTTCATGATTGAAATAAAATGGACTAAAATTTTCAATGGAATTGAATTCGTAGACAAGATAGCGCAGAAGTACGCCGAAGTCCACCTACACAGGCTTCACTCACCATCACGTGAACGTCGACACTCAGCTCCTCGACCATACAAATATTATAAGACGTTTAAAACAGATAAAACCATGTATTTGAACTGGTGTAGAGTTATGTGTATGACTAAACTATACAGTGACACTAAACAAAAAAATCACATGATAAAAATGTTTTCGCCTTAATAGATAATAAGAAAAATGCCAGTGCAGTGGGTGGATTCTTACTTTGTTGATTTATTAGATTAAGTGAAACGTATTTCTTTTATAATACCAAGTGACGGGACGAACAAGTCGTGTAGCTATTAGTAACCCGCATGCCTGTCCATAACAGTTGCAGTGCCACTCAGAGCTTTAAATCACAGAGATCTGAGGGGTACTGCCACTGCACCCGTCACCCTGAGACATAAGTTGACGAGTCCCATGTGCCTGTAATTTCAATAGAACCCTTACCCTTCAAAACGGAAACACAGTAATGGTGACATTACTGCTTGGCGGCAGATATAGGTAGGGTGGCAGTATTTCCCTGGACGATCTGTTTTACATGGAGCTTTACTGCTACTCATATTAATTACTATAAGTTCTGTATTTGGCTACATTGTAAACTTTGGTATGATTGAAAGTAATATGGTAGAAAGAAAAATGTGGGTTACACCACTTTTGCTCTAATAGCATCAATTATAATAAGAAAGTATTTAATAAAACTACTTGTCTTTCCCCCAGCATTCCCTGTTATTATAAAGCAAAAATAGAATAAAAAAACAAATATCAGAATTCGAATAGATAAAGAAAATTAATGGCAATGTTAACTTCCTGTGACAAAAGCAATTCGTTGTCTAGTAAAACTCAATTTGATCAGTTGGATCAGTGAGGTTCCGAAGCTCCATTATAAGTTGACCGGAAGTTTTAATGTGGTTTAGTTTGGCATCTCTATTTCGATCCGCACTTTGGCGCCGGATGACCGTGAATTGAATTTGGAAGTGATTTCAGTAATGAGTAAATGATATCTGCTAAAAACATTCATACATGTTGATAAGATTACAGGCGAAAATTTGATTCTGGGCAACACACATACATGGTTTAGCACTTGGTGTCTTGAGCATGTATCTCGTGTGAAACTTGATCTATTAATAAGTTGTATTAATATATAATACACATAGATAAGTAGTAGTTTTTCATTTTTAACAAAAAAGGAGGTTCTCTCTTCGACTGTATGTTTTTTTTGTATGTAATTACATATGTTACGCGATAATGTATGTGAACTTAGATATGTGAACCGAATTTGATGATTCTTTTTTTGTTGGAAAGAGGGTATCATCAGGAGTGGTCCTATTTAAATTTGAAGAAAATATTCCAGCTCTAAGGGTGGTAAACTAGGGGATGAATACGGTTTCGCGCACTTTCCGCTAACCGATTTCTAGCTTAATTCCATGAACTTACGAGCTCGGTTTTTTAGTACTTTGTACTGAGATTATGTTATGAAATTTCATTAAGATGGTTTTACGCAGTTGTCATTTAAAAAATCCCCAATAATTGTGTACTCTAAAAAGTCAAGTCTAGATCAATTTAAGGAGCCCAGCACGACAATTCTACTGTAGTTGAGTCGTAGACTGTCCTGGTTGGTTACCATACCACCCTTTTTTTTTAATTTATTGCCTACCAATTATCTATAGACATTTGATCGGATTTCCATAACATACCTAATGTGACTTCCTTCCCATTATTGCTTCCCCTCAGAGCGGGACGCCTGTAGATTTATTATTGTTTTAAAAATAAAACATATTTAGGATGGTTAGGAAATATCGAGTTCTTAGGTTTTCGCGATTGTTACACATAGGAAATGAAGCTATTTTTCCGGATTTAAATCGCGAATATTTGTTTTTTCAAACAAACCAAAAGCCCTGTAATGGACCCGAAAGTTGGTTTGTTTGAAAAAACAATTATATGCGATTTAAATCAGGAAAAATAGTTTCAATTCCTATGGTTACGAAATGTTCAATGATTAAAAAAATTAAAATAGAAATAAAATGAAATCATTTATTTCGGGTGACAATGACCCGTATCAAAATAATTTACATAAATTTAGAAATTATATACAAACAGTTAAAAAAAGAACTAAAAAATGACTTATCTTGTGTAGTCTGGTGAAGTGAGGCTTTATATATTTTTCATTTATGCGCTATTTTTAACCGATTTCAAAAAAAAGGAGAAGGTTCTCAATTCGGCTGTATGTTTGTTTTGTTTGTATGTTACGCGATAAATCGCTATTTGTGAACAGATTTTCATGGTTCTTTTTTGTTGGAAACAAACCTCGATAGTGGTCCCATTTTATTTTTAAGAAAATCAACCACCTCTAAGGGTGGCTGTTCACGCATGAAGATTCATTTTTATAAATAGCGCCTAAATTTTATTAAAAGGAGCAATTATTTTAATGGTTTATTTTGCTATTTTTGCATGTATATTATATTTGCAAGACGTTTTTCTCTCTTAATATAAAGTGGCGAACTAGGGGATGAATCCGGGTTTGCGCACTTTCCGGTAACCGATTTCAATAAAACTTGGTAATTGTATATCATTCCACGTCCTTTTGAGGTCGGTTTTTTTATTACTCTGTACTGAGATTATTTCATAATGGCATGTGCGTCTTGTTTAATCACAGGACGGGACATTGTTACGTATTTTGGGTACGGCGGGACACGAGGCTTAGAAGCGGGACTGTCACGCTCAAAGCGGGACATATGGTCAAGTTAAGTATACCTCAAGTCGAATGGACTAGTGGAAGTAAAATAAATACTTTGTAATTGAGATTCCAACACCAACTGGGAACTACTCAGATGTTCATCAAACTCAGCCAGAAAGCCCTTCCGATCAAATTAGCCTTCAAATTAAAAAAAAAAAGTTTTAAGATCAATCCATCCGTTTGGGAGCTACGATACAGATACAGCTACTATACGACACATAAATATATAGGCTAATGCTTAAATTTATAAATCCTCTTTTTGCGTCGAAGGTTAAAAATATCAGATAACAGATGAAAACGTGTCACTATTAAGAATATCTAAATAAATCCTCATTAAAAAATTATCGCATAAAACAAAGAAATAACAGCACAAGACAGGTGTAGAATAACAGTTTCAATAAATTATTTATTAGTGAACTCTAGTGGAAATTGGGTATTTATCGTCGCTCGGGAACCAATATATCTCGACCGTTCGATTGAATAACGGCATGTTACGATATCTGAAATGGATATTACGATTTCATTCCGCAGAATTGAAATTTGTCGTGAATTCGAGAGATTATAGGAATAGGAAACCGAGTGCGAAGTTTATAATTGTTATAAACACAAATATATGAAATAATACGGACACGTGTAAAATATTCGTTGCGATCTTCCTCAGGCAATACATGTTCAAGTCGAAACTCGATATTAGATTTTTGTAGAAAACATTCATTACAACCAAACAGGACAGTACAGAAAACCATACAAATATATCGGAAAAATAATAAAATTGAACGAGTGAAATCACAGACCACATAAATGGAATGTCAAAAATTTAACAGATGTTTCTGGGTGATTATTTGATTGCAATTTTTCTGACTGGACAAAATAAGTGATTATTTATGTCTTAATTAAAACACGAGTATAAATTACAATATACTTTCTAGCGTGTAGTTATGATACAAATTACTCATGACATTCTGTAATGTGATTTGCCATATGAGTATATTTCGTATAAACCAATCGAATAAACAACACCAAATCTATAGAAAATGATATTTGTTTTTTCAAACAAACTGACGTTTCGGGTCATTTTCTTTTTCCATGGTCACGGTTGGCTAAGGTGGTAAAGCCATCAATCAACCAGTTATGTTTAATATTAATGCAAACCACCCATTTTTATATATATGTTTTCCACTGTGGTTAAAAAGTTAGTAATTAAATACCTTATTTTTAATTTTGCAAAGAACATTCCAATTTACGCTATGCTAATGTTCTACAAATTAATTTATTTTAACATTATGAATTTTTATTAAATTTATTATTAATTAATAATGAAAATTAGAATAAATTAAAACATTAATTAGCACTGCAGTCTTATGTGTCTTTGGGATTTTTCATGAGAAGAAATACTGGATCACAAACTGCTTTTTTTGAAAAAACAAATACACGCGATTTAAATCCGGAAAAAGAAAAATAGTTTCATTTACTATGTGTAACAATCGCGAAAACATAAGAATTCATCTCATCAAAGCCTAAGAACAATCAAAACAAAATCTATTATAAACAAAATTGTTTATTTTGTAAATGTTTATTATGCGAAAAAGAATGTTACTAACCTTGAAGAATGTATTCTTTACGACATAAACAAAAAATACGGCGTTGAAGTTAAAAAGCATCATAAGAAACGTACCTGAAACAAAACGAAAATCATGTAATTCAAATACAATTACTACAATATAACTATCATTAGTGTAAACTTTAATTTAGATTTCTATACTCAAAGACATAAATGCTACTTATGTTATACATAACATAATATGAAAAAAATCTCATATTTATTTCCAAAATAGATGCAAATAATACTGTATGTTAAAGGTAAAGAACCATAAGTGCCAAATAGCAATTTTTACTACAGCGCGTTTTAAAAAGAATGAGGTTCTTAACTAGGGATTTAAAATAAAAGTTAAAGTGAAATAAAATATGTTATAACTAAAAAACAAATGACGATAGGACTTAATATCTTTTACTATGATTTTCAATGTTTATAAAAACATTTCAATTCCAAAATATGGACTTAAAGTCCTTTACCTCTCATCTACAGAATATGCCTTCAGAAATTACGATCGTAAGAACAAATTAATTGATTCGCTCCAATTCTAATTGGAAGCTAATTCAACCAATAAATTATACAGCCGGCTATTTACTTCCCCAAGAACAATTGGCGTTTTACGAACCGTTTATAGTTTGTTTTATGAGCTAATATTTTATTAATAACCATTGTTTAACTTATGAGTAAGGGGTTCCTTTGTTTGTTTCGAGGAATTACGGTGTAAATTACAAATGTTGACTTTTCTTGATTGCAGTGATTAATATTACACCGTAGTATTAAGGGAAGGTGAACAAGCGACAAACACACATCACAGATTGCAGGGCTATTGTAAGTTTGGTGAGTACAATAAGTGACTTACGAGAACATACTATCAGAAAAATTAACGCTTTACCAACTTAAGAGTCGATACAAATCGATAAAATTTACTTTTGAACTACTAATAGGGTTCATTTTGCTTGAGTCGAACGACAGGGACACTGGCCTTATTACAGAGTAAATTTTTTAACAAACGTATATCGTAATATAATGTATATCGTATACTATAACGTGTTCTATTTAATTAAATTTTTTATTGAATTGATATTCAATTATTTTTTGTGAAATTACTTCACTAGTTTGTTATAATTATTAAGACAAAGATCGAACACTCAGAAAAAAATCCTTCGATCTGGTCGGTGAAAAACCAAGTACAAAGACACGACGCAAGCACATAGAAAAATTCGTGAGGTCCGTTGGTTCGTTCCGTGGCTTAGTTGGTATAGCGTCTGGCATGGTATGCAAGAAGACGTCGGTTCGAATCCGACCGGATCGAAGGAATTTTATCTGAGTGTTCGATCTTTGTATTAATATTTTTTTCTGAGTGTTCGATCTTTGTATTAATAATTATAACAAACTAGTGTTCTATTTACTTCAGTTGATAAAAAAAAATCATTGGTATATGTAAATTACCTATTGAATCAGCGGTTTTCTTGCAAAATTTCGAGGTAAATTTGTGTTTTTTTTTCTTTCGTGAAAATTTAGGAATCGTGTTTTCACACCGTGTAGTAATCAGTGTATATCCTTAATTTTACTGTATATTTCTTTCCAAAGTATTTGAATCAACACTTTTACTGCTATGCGAAAGCAACCAAAGTAATTTGAGGTTGTACAGACCCTTCTTTTTGCGTCGCATACGCAGCAACTGCCTGGTTTTAAATTAGGAAATTCCCTGTTCTATGTCACCAGAGAAACTGAACTCTAGGGCACTTCCCAGAACACCCAGAACAGAACCAATTTAGAAAAGTTAATTTAACCAAATTGATCCTACCGAAAATCGAACTGGGGCCTCCGCATCCAGCTAATAAAAGTACAGGCATATGGAACTTGTCAACTTACGTCTCAGGATGACGGGCGTAGTGCCAGTGCCCCTCAGATGTTTGCGATTTAAAGCTCTAAGTGACACTGCAACTGTTATGGGCGTGTAGCTTACCACCAGGCGCACGACTTGTCCCGTCACTTAATATTATAAAAAAATACTAGAAAGGCTTCAACTTTTAGTAGTAGGCACTGCCTTAATAGGCACATCATACTTAGTGGCTCGAACCCCAAGCGACGCGTTCCTTTTTTCGCTTTTATTGCATGAACATAAAGTTTTTTTTCCCGCGTCGATGAGTGTGGTGATTCCGTTAATCGAGCAACCGCTCGTTCGATTATCGTTCTCGATTGAAATCATTGCCTCATTGCCTTCACGATTACGATGCCAACTACTTATTATGTGATTATATGGTAAATAAAATAAGCACGTGCCAGTACGAAATGCGTCAACCCTAGTAATTCATGCGCGGCGTGTCGTTGTGTGGGTAACCTTAAACGGTTCAGTGATATAACGACCTTTTGCCGATGCCGATGAAACTCGTGTATCTCCTGTACAAGTACCAGTATCTACGTATGTGGTGGTAATCAAACCAAAACAGCTTTTGTTAGTAACAGTAGAGCTCCTTGTGAAAGAGTTCAGCCAGAATAGTCACTGTTACCTTCTCTATTTCTGCCCCCAAGCAATAATTTCAGCATCACTGTGTTCCGGTTTTGAAGGGTTAAGAGTGCTGTTGAAATTACAGGCACATGGGACTTGTCAACTTATATGTCAGGATGATGGGTGCAGTGGCAGTGCCACTCAAATCTTTGCGATTTAAAACTCTGAGTGGCACTGCAACTGTTATGAACAGGCGTGTAGCTTACCATCAGGCACACGACTTGTTTATCCCGTCCCTTAATATTATTAAACAAAATAGTTTACGGTATGATTAATATGTTAATATTTTTTTATTGAGAATCGTATGTATGTCATCACAGTTAAATTTATTGACCCCTTATTATTATTCATAAGTATATGATTCGTAATTAGAAAGTGCGAAATAGTGTGTATTTTCCCGAGGGCGACGACCACCGACAGCCACACACCAGTGCCGCCCATTTCGTATTAGTAATTAACTAGTTACAGACTGATAAGTTGATTACTCATCACCGCCTCTGTCTCATTCTCTGTCCTCAATGTGGGTTGGGGACTTCACAAGTTTTGAAAGGGTTATGTATAAATCTATTCAACGTGCAACTAAACATACACAAAAGGACATAACTTAGAAATGAAAGTTATAGTTATATTGATTAGAATCGACCTCTTAATTGAGAAACAACCGTTCTTCCGCAAGGCTACCACCGCTCGCACAAATAGATTTATGGCGCGTTCCCATTATGTCGTAAAGTGTCGTGACTTGTATATTTAAAGGAAGTTGTTCACATATAGTACAACACGATTAACTGTCGTTCACGACTTTTTTGACGTTACGACTACAGACTGTTAACAAAATTGAGAAGATTTAGAACGACGTCGTCCGACTATAAATAAGACGTCACAATAAACACGTGACGAGAGATAATCGCAGCTACTATTGTCGTCACGTCTTATTCATCGTAGCCTCATATATGCAAATGAAGCGGCTGCCGTAAAAATGATAAATTGTCATCACGATCCAGTGGGAACAACTAGGCATGACTGTCGTTCAACGATAAAAAGTCTACGACACAGTCGTGATATGGGAACAGGCTAGACGCGACAGTCGTCCAACGATAAATAACACGTTATGACATAATGGGAACGCGCCCTTAGACGCATATTAATATCATGACGCATATCAATATAACCAATTTCAACAATAAAAAGTCTTTCAGATAAAAATATATAGAAAAAGTCAGCCGTGAGAATGACACCTGTAAAGAACCCGAAACGCTGGTTTATTTGACAAAACAAACATCGCAACTCCGGTGAAACACACTCCGGTACACCATTTTCAAAATGCAATTGGTAAGAAAAAACAGAGATACGCTATGCATTCCTTTATTTTTCCATAGAGAACGCAATACTTATTGAAATAATATATATAACATTTACTTAAGATTATTATTATTATATTACTTAAGTGCTCTTTTTTAAGTGCTCAAAATTTACTCAGTAAACCTAAACACAAAACTTTTAACTCGTTTTCCGTAAATTTTACAAATGTAAGTTAAGTCATTGTTTCACCGGAGGTTGTAATTATACGTTATAATATTTAAAATATTTAGTTTTAATATCGCCACTAAAGACAACAAAAGTTCTTGACAATAAGTAACATTTTTCAGTTCACTACAAAAGCACGTAGTATGCAATAGTTATGAGATGTTGCAATATTCCATTTTTCTGTCTCAAACAGATGTTGAATCATAACTACAAAACAGCTACGGGTACGTCAGTTAAAAGAGCAAACACTATAGATACAGCATTGTAGACAGGGGAAAACAGTACAGCAGTGAAATAACAGCATTTTATGTTCAGAGTTAGGCAAGCGCAAAATCCTGAAATTTGGTTCAACTTTAAAATACTGGTGCGAAGCGATTTATGTTCGTACTACGTTTTTGTAAAAAGCTAGAAACAGACAAAAGTGCAAAGTGTATAGCAACCGTAACAAACGGGATAGGCGACTCAATGCAGTGCAATATAGAATGGCAACCTTAATGGTTGAAATGTATGATCTAAGGCAACGCAAGGTAAAGTAGCAACCTCAACGGACCGAATAAGATACCAAACGCATTGTACGGTGAAATAGTAAATACAAATTTAAATTCAAACGTATACTGCAGTACTGGTGCTTAGTTTGTATTCGATTTTGTCGAGAATTTAATTGTTTGCGTGTCGTAACAGCATAACACTTACTATATTATGAAATGTACATTATAATTAGTTATATAAACGGTCAATTAATATTTTTATACATACACTTATAAAAATATACTACAATAATGTACTAACCCAAAATGTCTTAAGTATATTTGTTTTAAAATTTTAAATCCTTTCTGATCTAAATTAAACTACGTATTGAAGAGCATTCAAGGCACATAGATATAGTTGAGTTTATGTAAATCAGAGGTCAGGTTATCGTGGTAACCATAAAGTTGGTATAAAATCTGACAATTTGTGTTTTAAGTTTTGTTCACTGACACAATACAGGTAAGTCAAATTACAAGAAAAAATAAATTATACAAGTATACAAATACATAATAATACAAACTGCTTTATCATCATGACTGTTTAAGAAAACAAACATTCATTTATACTGTAAAAAGCGTGATTGCGTAAAATAAACTTTTATTAGCAACTCAAACTGACTGAAAGGGATATCAACAAACTTAACTGATCGAATGTAAGTCTTGAGACAGTGCAATACAGAATATCAACTTGTGATATATAAAATAGCAACCCTAACTTAATGGGAGATCACAATAGCAACATCAACAGACCGAATGGTAGATCTAAGGCTAATGAAGTGCTAAATGGAATAATAACTTTACTTAAGAATACATATGCAAATAAAGATCGTTTGTTTTTCGTTTCAGCGGTATTATAGGGATACAGGTATGTTAATTGAAGTCTATAGATCTCCGACTCCAACTACGGTCATACATAATTGTACTTACTCTGTGAGTGACTAAGTGAATTTTGTCTCAATAGCCATTAAAACAAGTGTCTTCCTCTTCCTAACATCATTAAATCCAAAAGCAAATTCTCGCCAAATCATCAACGTATAGCCATGATAATTAGGACAGAGTACTGTTTCAAGTGAAATCCCATTACTCACACATGGCTCAGTCATGCGTATCGTACAGACTTTCCCAATGTTTCGAAACGACATGAAATTTTTCGTTTTCAAATGAGCGCGCGGTGAGCTTGCGAAATCTTCGTTCGATTTACATTTGTTATTTCTAAATTTGTTCTACATTCATATATGAATATATTTTTCTGAGAGAATGTGTTCCTTTAATAATTGTTTTTAATTAAAAAAATATAAATGGGAGTGTTTTATTAATGTGATTTGTGTTAAAAACTTGTATGACCTATTTATTTATCTCGTAAGTTTGGGTGTAATTTGTGGCTGTCTATATGTGTGTCCATGGCACCCGCGTTACAAGATTTCTCTAGTGCGGGGCCATGAGTGTGTGTGTGTACGTTATTATAATATATTATTATCATTCCTATAAAATTAAATTGACATTTAGCGCTAAACTACAGGTAGGAATTCGCTAAGTTTTAGTCCACTACTTCAGGACGTACTACAGACGCCATATTGGATTTTTCCGTGGAACCCGCAATATAGGGTTTCCCTAGTGCGGAGCTGTGAGTGTGTGCGTTATTATTGTTATTAGTGTAGTGTATATAGATAATACTGGTTTTTTTCAAACTCGCCCCAATTGCTTCCAAGGCCCCAACCGCCCAATAGGACCACAGCGCCTACTGGGTAGGAACCACTTTGGGACACTATGGTTTATATGTATTAACTGCCTCCGTGGCCGAACGGTTACCATGCCGGACTGCCACGCAGAGGTCCCAGGTTCGATTCCCGGGCCGGGAGAAATGTTTGTATGGCTTACATTTATTTCTCTCGTGAGTTTGGGTGTAATTTGTGGTTGTCTATGTGTGTGTCCATGGCACCCGCGACACAGGGTTTCCCTAGTGCGGGGCTATGTTGAATGTGTGCGTTATTTTTTATTTTTTATATGGTTTAAATCACAGCATTGCGACAACGCAATACACTCATTGCACGCATAAACATCTATCCATAATTAGCCACTACCTCAATGTATTTTTGTCAAATTTTTGCATTTAGCAAGAATAAGTTCCGCAAACAAAAAGTTTCAGCCATATGTAACGCAGACGGTTCAATGTAGGCTTTATTTAACAACACCGAGACATTTCACTTTACAATTTATTAAACCTTCTATTTGTTCTTTACCCCGCTGACTACTTTGACGCTTTGAGAGTTTCATGTAAATGACGGTTGAACCCAGTTCAGGTTTTAAATACATAAAATATGGGCTACTGTTAGCAGAAACTATTTATTTCAAGGGCATGTTGTTGACACTTAAAACTTTTTAGTAGCAGTAGTGCTCCTTGTGAAAGAGTTCGTCCAGAGAAGTACTGCCGCCTTACCTATTTCTGCCGCCAAGTAGTAATGTCACATTACTGTGTTTCGTTTTTGAGGGGTAATCGTGCTGGCGCAGTGGCAATGAGCCTCAGATCTTTGCGATAAGTGGCACTGAAACTGTTATGCACAGACGTGTAGCTTACTATCGGCCGCACGACTTGTTCGTTCCGTCACTTATATTATAATGACCTAACCTCAGTACAGAGTACTAAAAAACCCGACCTCAAATGTCATTCATCCCCTAGCTTACCATCCTTAGAGGTCGAATATTTTCTTCAAATTTAAATGGGACCACTTTGTTGGTAAGATCCAACAAAAAAAGAATCATCAAAATCGATTCACAAATGGCGGAGATATCGCGTAACATACATACAAAAAAGCACATACAGTCGAATTGAAAACCTCCTACTTTTTTTTGAAGTCGGTTAAAAAAACAAACTTATTGGTTACAAAATTTGCTTTTGAAAATTTTTTGAAAACTATTTTGTACATAAAAATGCATTCATGCAGTTAATTATAAAAATATATATATATATTCAACACAAGCGCAGCTATTTTGCACGAATTAACCTTCACTGGGTTCGCGGAGTAGCAAATTAATTTACGTCCATTTTTATTAACATGGACTTCCGCAAAGTAACGCTTGAATCTATTAATTACTTTTTTGTATTTTAGGAAAATTCACGATCTAATTGCTAATATACAATGATCCTATATACCAATATACTTTAAAATAACGATATTATTAAAATTTTCTTAATAAAATATCATATATATAGTAGCGACGTGGATAACAGTTTCATAATGTTCCCTCTACCTCAAAATCTGTTAATAAGTAATTCAGGCGAGGATTATATTTTCCGCTAAGATGGTTTAGTTTTACAAAACACAAGCTCAGGAGCTGTTGACTGCATTTAATCTAGCTACATTAAACATGAAGAGCGGGTCGTATTGAGTTTACTGAGATTGAGGCGCCAATTATGTAATTCGTGGTTAAATAAACACAATGTAACAGGATTTTTGTTCCTGTGTCATCAACATCGTTTTTTAATTAGTTGTTAGTAGATTTTGTTCCTATGCAAAAAATTTGGTTTTGAGGTCAGAACAACGAAAAGTTGAAATCTGCGTATCATTATAAGAGTCGATACCTCATTTCAATTTTTTCTATTGCACGGATCAAGCGGCAGTGGCACTGGCTTTATTTCAGAATTTATTTTTTACAAACGCCATTAAAGTCGTTTGAAAAATGTATATCGTTTACATTGACTTACAATTATATGGACGTCGGGTCCGCGCTAAAAAGTGTCCGCACTTGTAAGGCGCTAAAATCGTATACAGAGCGCGGCACTCCGCTTTAGTCTTCATTTGTTCTACTGACAGCGCGATACTGCGATGACATTACAATTTAAATTTCGAATAGGTTGACTTGGGACATTTTTTTCGTGGTTTTTGTATTAGACTCGTCGTCCATTTATTTGTAAGTCAATGCAGTACAGTCCTAAACTCGCAAAAAAAATTAATCTGAATTTTAATAACAGAATAAGTCTAAACGAATGCAAAAAATAAATCAACACGAGAGATAAGTAATACACAAGATATTAGCTTCGTAAATATGTATTTTGAGACGTCAAATTCCAAATTTGCACAAAACATTACCTTATAAATGTTAGATAAAAAAAGCTATTATATTCATAAGTCATTGCGAAGTAAATATTTGGCATTGGCAAAGCCCATGAAGTTACACACATACACCATTTTAAAAGACCCCGTGTCGGTGAATATAATTCGACTCTCTGCTACCAAAGTCAAAAGTACCCAAAATAAACGAGCGTGAATAAATAGATTGATTCAAAGGGAAGAAACGTAAAGGATGGTTCAGGAACGGATTTAATTGACTCAAATAATCTTTATTTCATAAGAAAGAAAGTGTCTATTGATTAAACTCTTCTGCTCATTCATAAGGCAGATTACCCTGAGAAGAATGAGCAAGAAACTCTAGGAGTTGTTCTTTGTAAATATACATTGAATACATTTATCATTTACAATAGGTACTTTTTTCAAACATGTGACCTAAACGGGTCACCACCACGGATTTTTGTCTTCCTATTACGCAGAAGCTGTACTTGGTACTTGGTACTTGGTGCAACGGGCTGGTATCCGCAACTCGACGACAAAGCGCCTATTTTGCGTGTGGCGCAGAAGCTGTATACTAAATAACCTTTAGTATAAAGTGTTTGTTTTATGTGTGTGTTAGATCTCGTAAACGTCAAATTTTTAATGTCAACCGGAATCTTATTATAGAAGCGTATAACATTGCCCTTTAAATGCATTTGTGACTTTGTGAAGACGACTGTTAACAACAGCTAGTTTATTTTTATTCCACGTATTAATGTAATGTCTGTCACTATTTTTTATTAAAAAAAATTACTGTTCTTCTTAATATAAATTACATTTTCATATTTATGATAGTTAGTTGAGCTCTGCT
>NW_020655570.1:0-11038 GCF_003589595.1 Hyposmocoma kahamanoa | reverse complement strand
TTAGATGCACGCGGTTGAATTAGTGAATTTGCAATATGAGAAGCTTTGAAAACTAGGTATATTTATAAAATTATTTATCTATCATATAGTCCACTAGTTTAGTATTATTGCAAATTCCTTAGTATTTTTAACAACATAGCCCCGCACTAGGGAAACCCTGTGTCGTGGGTGTCATGGATACACGCATAGACAACCACAAATTATTCCCAAACAAATGAACGAAATAAATGTAGGCCATACAAATATTTCTCCCGGCCCGGGCATCGTACCTAGGACCTCTGCGTGGCAGTCCGGCATAGTAACCGTTCGGCCATGGAGGCAGTTAACGTTTGCCTAGTTGGTTTTAAATAGAGGGAGAAAGGGGGAGGAATATTAAAAATCGTTTGGGATTTAAGGAACATATTTTATCTAGGTTTTCACATTAACAATTGAGAACTAAAAATAAAACGTCTAAAGGAATACAAAATAAAAAAGATAAAAACTATATACTATATCAAAAAGTGTGTGCTGCTGCTCGCGCACAATAGGTTATACACTTTTATATATTTTAATAGGTTGTTGAAATGTTATTTATACAATAAGATTCTCAGAGTCAGAGCTATAATAATAATATAAAGAAAACTCACAATAATTTTGATATTTCTTTAATAAGAGAATGAATATTTTTTTAAATAAATGTTATATTATTTTCAATGTTTAACTTCTGCAACATGTTTTAATATATTCCGTGTATTTCCTTACGTACATTCAGTTTTTCTTCTTTATGTAAATAAGAAGGACATTGCAAGGAATACATGTTCACGTAGTTCTCATTTCGTTTCGTTGTAGTAGTGTCTGCTATTAAATATTTTACGTCTTTACCACCTGTTACAGTACGAGACCCGCGGGCACACATTTGGGATGTTTTATGGACTGCACACAGTTTATATTGGGCGTAATCCGCCGCTATTTTTAAATGCAAATGCGATTTAAGGTGTATACTACAAGTATCGTAGTTGACTAATCATCTCACCCCTCGTTGAAGAATAGCATAAGTGGAGTTACGTCAAACATGCTTATTGCTCCATTAGTTACGTGCTTATCGGTTTTCTACAGGATATATGACGGAGAGCGTCTGATGGAATTGTATAATTTGATTCCGCCATCCCCTTTTGTATCATCGGGGGCTAGATGTGGGCTGGGATTCCACCCCTATGTTGTGGATATTCCCAGGATTTGCACGAAACGTTTCGCTTCCACATTTATATGGCGAGCGGCTAGAGAATGGAATTCCCTACTGTTCCCCGAACGCTATAACTCGGACATCTTCAAGGCGAGAGTGAATAGGTGTGAATGCTACATCGTCGACTTCATCATCAGGTGAGATGTAAGTCAAATGCGCCGTTATTTTTTATAAAAAAAAGATACAGAAAAATGTAACCCACACCTTCTCCAATTCTTGTAACTCTGTGTACAATATTAGTCGATAGAATTACAAGAATTGAAGATGATGTGGGTTATATTTTTCTGTATCTAAGGAAGCAACAATCTTTTTCGACGTAACTCCATTTATGCTATTCTTCCATTAGGGGTGGGATTATTAGTGGCTGTAGAGCTCCTAGTAAAATAATTCGTCCAAGAAAGTACCTACAGCCACTTTGTAAGGCACAGGGTAACAGGCATGGTTGTTTTTATAATATCAAGTGACAAGACGAACAAGTCGTGCGCCTGATGGTAAGCGACACGCCTATCCATAAGTTGCAGTGCCACTCAAAGCTTTAAACCGCAAAGATCTAAGGGGCATTGACACTGCGTCCGTCACTTCACACGTCAATTTTCAAATTTTGGGATAAATGTGAATTTAATAGCTATAGGGCTTGAGTTGAAAACCGAAATTTAGCGGGTTCTCTGTTGTATGTAAAGTATCTCTATACAAAAATGTATTATGTGTGAGATTGCATTTAGTAGCAGTAGAGCTCCTTGTGAAATAGTTTGTCCAGGGAAGGACTGCCATCTTACCTATTTCAACCGCCAAGCAGTAATGTCAGACTTGACTTGTCAACTTATGTCTCAGGGTGACGGGCGCCGTGGCAGTGCCCCTCAGAATTTTGAGAGTCACTACAAGGCATGTAACTTACCATCAGGCGCAGGACTTGTTCGTCCCGTCACTTGATATTATAAAAAAAGAAGATATTCTTAAATTATTCACTTTAGACTTTTACTTTATTCTGTTTTCGGGTTTTATATGATCGAGTAAAGTGCTTTCGAATTGGCACATTCTTTAGGCATTGTATATTTTTTATAAGACTGTTGTTTAATAGTAAATACTCAAACCATTTGATTTAGCAAAACAGTTTTTCCAGCTGCTTCTCCCGTGACTCGCCTTACAGCTCTCAGCGATGTTGCAATTGTTACGGACAGTCGTCCCAAAACTTGGTATCATAAATAAACCATAATGAACGTGGTAAAGGTGCACAATACGAATAAATAAATAGAGAAAAAGCTATAACTTTTTCTAAATCTTTGTAGAATTTATGGTATTTGCAACAAGAAATTGCACCTTAGGTGTGATGAGATCTGGATGACTGCTTGAGGACGGGGTTGTTCCCGAGATGCTGGAAGGAGGGAAGGCTCGTCCTGGTGCCCAAGCCGGGCCGACCTGCGGACTCCCCCTCGGGGTTCAGGCCCCTCGTCCTGCTGGACGAGGTGGCCAAGATCCTGGAGCGAATCATCGCCTCCAGGATCAACGAACACCTGAGGGGGACAGGCCCCGATGTGTCGCAGCGGCAGTACGGGTTCAGGGCTGGACTCTCCACTCTGGACGCCCTGGAGTCGCTGCGACACATCGTGGAGGAGGGTAACGGCGAGGGGGAAGGCGTGGTGGCTGTGTCGTTGGACATAGCCAACGCCTTCGGTACTCTCCCCTTCGCCGTTATCAGGGAGGCGCTGAGGTACCATAACATCCCCAGGTACCTCAGCCGTCTGGTGGAGCACTACCTGGAAGACAGGGTGGTGCTCTACCAGACGAGGGAAGGGAGGCGCGCCGAGCGCCCAATGAGGTGCGGAGTACCCCAGGGGTCCGTATTAGGACCACTACTGTGGAACCTGGGGTATGACTGGGTGCTGAGGGGCGCGCTGCTCCCCCGGACGGCGGTCATCGCGTACGCCGATGACACGCTGGTGGCCGTCCGGGGGACCACCTTCCAGGAGGCGGCCCGAAGAGCCTCAGTAGCGGCGGACATGGTGGTCCGCCGAATACAACTGCTGGGGCTCGAGGTCGCCGTGCCGAAGACGGATGTGGCCGTCTTCGGCGGGAGGGGTAGAGGTTGGGCGGTGCCGGCAGGCGCCCACATCTCCATCGCGGGAGTGTCGGTCCCGGTCAAGTCCCAGATGAAATATCTGGGACTTGTCCTGGACCGGCGATGGAACTTCAGGGAGCATTTCCGGCAACTTGCTCCCCGAATAGTGGGCGCCGCATCGGCGTTGGGCAGGCTCCTGCCCAACCTCGGGAGGCCGGGAGCACCATGCAGAAGGTTATACGCCGGGGTGACTCGGAGTATGGCCTTATACGGGGCTCCCATTTGGAGTGGGGCCATATCAGCGGCGACGAAGGCGCTGCTGAGGAGGCCTCAGAGGGTGGTCGCCCTGCGAATGTGCAGGGCGTACAGGACGGTGGCCTGCGCTGCCGCATGCGTCCTCGCCGGTACTCCGCCGTGGGACCTCGAAGCCGAGGTTCTGGCGGAGGTCCGCACCTACCGGCGGGGAATGAGGGACCGAGGCGAGCGACCCGCTCCCCAAGAGGTGGAGCGGGAGCGCCGCCTCGCGGCGCGGCGCATGCGGGACCGGTGGAAAGAGGGCTTGGTGGATCCCCCCTATGGCGCTCGTACCATAGAGGCGATCCGCCCTGTCCTCGTAGAGTGGGTAAACCGGTCCCACGGGCCACTGTCGTACCACCTTGTGCAGGTGCTGACCGGGCACGGCTGCTTCGGTCACTACCTGCACAAGGTGGCGAGGAGGGAACCGTCCCCGTCGTGCCACGAGTGCGGCGCTGCGGATGACACCGCGCAGCACACCCTAGAGGTGTGTAGCCGGTGGGATGAGCAGCGCCGCACTCTGACGGGGACTGTAGGGCAGGACCTCTCGCTGCCGAACGTGGTTGCCGCCATGCTCGATAGCGAGGAGTCCTGGGAGGCGGTGGCCTCCTTTTGCGCAGAGGTTATGTCGCAAAAGGAGGCCGCGGAGCGGGTGCGCGAGGACGCGGCGGACGCGCACCCGCTCCGGCGCAGACGTACGGGGAGAAGGCGAAGGCAGTTCGCTGCTCGCCTGGTCCCCTAGTGAGACCAGCGGGCTCTGGACAGGGACTCCGGAGTCTGCATTGCACGGCCTCACTCGTCTGGGGGGCGGGTCGGAGGACAACCGACTCGCCCCTCCGTTGGCGCCGGAGCCCTGGCGTAAGCTAGGGCGGCCGGGCGGCGTCGTGGTGAATGTTCACTGATCCCACGGCGCCGACTCAACCGGCGAGAGGGAAACCCGGGGAGGTTTTAGTGGGGTAGGCCCTCCAGTCTGGAGGGAGAGTCCCCAGATAACTCCTGAGTCCCCCTGGGCTCAGGGGTATCCATAAAGATTTCCCCCCGTCAAAAAAAAAAGGAAGGGGGTGGGATTCGTCGGGGAATACATTTGCGCGTTTGAGTATACTTCCTTGCTACCAAATACAGACTTAAAAAGTGCCAGATAATATAACAAAATCATAAAAGTTTGTTCTTGGTAAATCTGTTATGTTGTGTAAAAAGTTATGGTGTGCACCATGACACACTGGTCAGGAAACTTCGCCATTATGGTGTGGCGGGACGTGATCTCGACCTTCTAAAATCGTATTTGCGTGGTAGGGTACAGAGGGTCGATGTTAACGGTACGAGATCGTCAGGATCTGCAATTAGCATGGGTGTCCCTCAAGGTTCAATTCTAGGCCCATTTTTATTTTTAGTGTATATTAATGACTTACCTAGCCTTATGGAGGGTATAAAACATGAGATAGTATTGTTTGCTGATGATACTTCCTTATTATTTAAAGTTAAAAGGCATCAATGTTCCTACGACGATGTGAACAATGCTATATCTAAAGTAGTTGATTGGTTTGCTGTTAATAACCTACTTCTTAATGAGAAAAAAACAAATTGTGTGAAATTTACATTACCCAATGTTAGAGAGACGGTTACAAACATTGTAGTTAGAAACGAAAAATTGAATCTTGTGGACACAGTTGTATTTCTAGGTATAACGTTAGATGCTAAATTGCAATGGGGTCCCCATATAAGTAAGTTATCAAAACGGCTCGGCTCTGCAGTGTACGCGAATTAAAATATAAGGAAACTTTCAGACGTCGAAACCGCTAGATTGGTTTACTTCAGCTACTTTCACAGTCTAATGACATACGGCATTTTGCTTTGGGGTAATGCCGCCGATATCAATAGAATCTTTGTCCTGCAGAAACGTGCAGTTAGGGCAATTTACAATCTGGGCCCCAAAGTATCTTTGAGAGATAAGTTTAAGGAAATTAACATTCTTACACTAGCCTTACAGTACATTTATGAAAATGTAATTTATGTTAAAAGGAATAGTAATTTATTTATGAAAAATAGTGACAGACATAACATTAATACGAGGAATAGAAATAAACTAGCTTTTCTTGATAGTCGTCTTCACAAACTCAAAAAATCATTTAAGGGGCAATGTATACGCTTCTATAATAAGATTCCGGTTGATATACAAAATTTGCCTTTCACGAGGTTTAAAACTATAGTGAAACAAAAACTTTATACTAAAGGTTATTATACAACTTCTGCGTACTTGGATGACAAAAATCCGTGGTAGTAACCCGTTTAGCTCATGGAGGTAGTCTCGATCTCTGATGTTTCAAATAAAAACTGAACAAGTTTAACTATTGTGACGATTTCAAGTGTAATAATGCTTACCTATGAAATAAAGATTATTTTGAATTTGAATGGAACAAAACTTGTTGTTTATGATTTTAGTAATATAGTTCTGCGAGGTCGTTAGTATTTTACTATTAATCCTGTATGAGCTAATGTCTCCAAGTTTCCTTCTCTCGTAAGTGAAGATCACGATTGAAAATGCTTGTAAAATTTTCCACTGGTTTATCTGTCCTTTTCGCCTCGTGTGTGCATTTCAGTATTCAAGTATTTTTTGATCCACTTTGTCCAATTTCGCTTCTTCCTTCCATATCTCCGGAAACCATAAAACTTTTGAATACCTATACGAATTCTTGTGAAGTGTATAATGGATGCTAAAATGAAAAGAAAATGCATGCTATAATATTTCAAATAACAAGAAGAATAAAGCAAAACTTCCCATATGTTCTTAATTTTTATTAGACAACAAGCTGTCTTTGTCCGGCGAACAGATCGCCGGGCGGGTATTATTTGTACGTAGATTTATCGGTCCAGCGGATCGAGGGCCCTTTTGTTGGGCTTTTCCATAAATCTTTCTCCTATTTAAACGGTTATTAGGACACGAGCGATTGATGTCCACCGGCTACCCTTCGTGTGTGTAGCGCACTAAATTTTGTGTGTTTAGATTATCCGTTAATCTTAGATTTCCACAAAAACTAATAAATCTTAGAAACCGGATTTTAAAACACTAGGACTAGTAAAACGCGACGCTGTTTTCACTCTTGCGATTTATAACAGAATCATAAAAACAACAAATGTTTTTCATCACAGTGGACCGTGTGTTTGAATTTTATTGTTTATAACAATTACTCTTTTCACCTCACTAGCTTGGAAAGGCTTCTCATTACAAATCTGCGCGCAAAAGCCTTTTTTGCACTCCAGTGTGGAAAAGGTTTTTGAAATTCGAACTTGACGTTGGACTGTGCATCTAACTTTTTCTTTCGATGAAAAAAGATAATGATAAGTTCAATTACGCGATTTGTCGTACATTACTTATTGATGTGATACACACACACACAATGTGATACATTACTTATAAATCCGTTGGTATAGTATATTCTTATTATTCTTGACATTAAATGACAATGATAACTAATTGTGTTTATTAAATTATTTTAATTCGTCGAAGAACTAAAGTCATTTCGATAATCACTTAATCACACAAAATTATAGAAATACAAGCAAGAATAAAAATTGATGACATGCAAATTCAGAACGCATCCGAATGTAAACTTTTTATTTTGATTAAAAAAATGGATGTTTTTCTTTCATCCACCATCTTCTTCGCTATAGTGTGGTGAAAAGTTGTGTGTTTCGCTCGGCAGCAAAGTTGTTTTGTGTCTCAGGGGTTACCCTGGAGATCGCTGCTACATGGGCCGGGGTATACCCTAGACTCCGTGGGCTGGGATTGGCCTGGACAACACTCGAGCTTTTCTTACGACGACAACACGACGGAAGGTAAGTAGTAGTAGAGTAGTATTGAATTTCATCTTATTTTAGATCTTGCAGTCTCCTTTTGTGTATGATGTTTCTTCTGTAATGTAATACGTCGGATCCATTCTGAAGAATCAGTGATGATGAGGTATAACGCGACGGCAGGCAGTTTCTGATGATGGTGTGGTTTCAGTTGAAGTCTTCAATTCATGTGGCAGTATTCAGTTGTTGCAGTAGTAGTTTACGAAGTACACGAAGTTTACAGGTTGCGATTGGTTGGGTCGGAATCTCATATTCCCCCCCGAAGGGGTTCCCGCCTTGTCGTGGCGGGGGGGCCATAGTCGCCCTGGTCGATTTCATCCCACGGTGAAGCTAAGAGGAATCCACGGGGCCGGCCGATAGTGGTAGGCTGGCCCGAGGAGGAGGGCGTTCCGCGCGGGGCTCGTCTGGTCAGCGGGACCGCGCGGATGCGCGTTGGGAGGAGGGTCGCGGGGGGAGAGACGTGTCGGTGTATCGTTGCCGCTCGTCCTGTCCTCCGCGGCCCTGACGGGGCTGCACCGCTTTCGACGATGCAGTGGCGGCGGTGCCGCGGGGGAAGAGACGTGTCGGTGTGTCGTTGCCGCTCGTCCTATCCTCCGCGGTCGAATGTGGGCGGTTGGCCCGTTGTGGGCGCTCCAAGGGACTCTCTTCGGAGAGTCTGCGCGGAAGCGCGTTAGGTGTTGCGGCGGAGCCTGTCATCAGATCCGAGACGGGGCTGAGGGAGCAGCCACTGAACTTCACAGTTGAGTGGATGCTGTCCTGGCCCCCCGTGGCCCCTGGGTAGCGGACTCGGGGGAGTTCGTTGCCCAGCATAAAGGGGCCCGGGATGAAAGGCTCGTCTGGTGTTCGGCAAGCCTCACATTCGGAGTCGGGGGACCGATGTGTCTCCCTTCTCGGGGAGGGGCTGCGCAGGACGCAGCCAGCGCTGGTGGGGGCGCGGACGAGTGCAACAGCGTACCCGTACCTACAGCGGAGAGGAGGAACACTTCGGGGGTTTAGTGCGGTCGGGCTGCTCCCCTTCAGGGTTCAGCCCAGTCCCACATAACCCCGGCTCTGCCCACGCGGGGCCGGGGTATCTGTAAGCAGATTCCCCCGGGTTAACAAAAAAAAAAATCTCATATTAGGTTGGTTGTGCAGTGAGGTAGTTGGGATGTCATCTGGTTAGTGACGTATAGTGAAACAGGAACAATTTTAGATAGTTTGTTTATTCGTTCATGGTACAAATAGAAGTGAATTAATAATTCAATTACAATATAAATAAGCTTATGCCCACTCAACATTTCTTTCAATATGCAATCCAGTGACTTACTAAAGAAGTCACGTTCCTTCGACACATTATGCATTACACCTCGCTACGCTCAGGAATCTACTTTTGAATCTTAGCTTCCTTCGCTTGCACAATTACTCGCGTCAAACAGCGACTTTGCAGCCTTGCATTACAAATAACTATTGTATGTATGCACTCTCGTAAGTCACCGGATAAGAAGCGGGAAAAATTGTTTTGCTAGATCAAATGTTTTAGGTATTTATTATTAAATAACGGTCTTACAAAAAAATATAGGTTGCACTTAAGGATATTGTTTAAATAATATGCTAATTTGTTACACGATAGGATGTACTTTACCCGATCATATAAAATCCCGAAATCAGGCTAAAATAAAAGTCTAAAATGAGTTATTTAAGATAATAAAATAAGGAAATGTCTGACTTAGCACTTAGTTTTTATATGGATAAATGTCTCTTTAAGTACTACAAAGAACCTGCTAAATTCACATTTATCCCAAAACTTAAAATTGCCCAGCGGTTGAACGAGACGCCACGCCTCCCACTGCCCTGTCAGTCGTCATCGGGCGCTTGTCAACGTTGGATCTGTGTCAAATTTTCTCCGCCTCTCCTTATTTAATCATATTAATTTTCTGCGCGTGGAGTGCGGGACGCGCACACCTCACCTCCTAGAATCTAACCTGGCCTTAACATTATTGTATAGTTTTATCTCTACGACATATTTACTTGTGATAAATTAACGCTGCAATTCCAAATGAAGTATGTTTTGACGTAAAGCAATATTGACTTTTCATTATGCGTGATAGTTCCATATAGTGAAGTGAGGATAATCCTCTACTAATAAGGGGCTGCGACAAGGGACAGGCTCCGGTCTACATCTATTCAGGCGGTGAATAGTTTGTAAGCATTCCATAGAATAGATAATTGGAAACAAAGAATCTTGAGGAAGTAACTCGATGTATAACTACGAGTGCACGAGTAGATTGGACGGAAAAGGGTCTTTTAGAGGACCATGTTTAATGTAGAGTAAATGAGTATTCGGGTGTTTGTTCCTTCATTACCCAATAAAACAGTTTAAGGATTTATATAATAGTGCACGGCAACAAACAGAAAAACACATACATAATGTTGAGTAACACATGTATTGGTTAGTTGTCAACATACCGTGTCAGAACATGCATCATAAATACATTTATACGTCTCACTGCTGGACGCGGATCTCCTCTCAGGCGATGGCTTAAGCCAGGCTTCACACGTTTTTCAAGGGTTGTGAACTTTTTTCGACGTGCCAGTTTCATCACGATGTTTCCCTTGATATGGTAAATTTCAAATTAAATTTCGCACATAAATTCCGAAAAACTCATGAGGAGGCCGGATTCGAACCCACGACCTTTGATTGAGTAGAGGTAGGTCAAACTATTAGGCTTAGTGAGCAATAAATTTTGTAACTTTTGCATATTTAGATAGGTAATTCGTACAACAATATAAATATTAATCACCTGAAATTCAATGGGAAAAGAAAAGAACATCAACTCTACAAAAACAATAAGGGTACGACAGCAAAACTCATTTGTTGACAGATCGTGGACAAAGAAAATGTTTATAGAATCAGGGGAAAAGAATTAATGGTAAAGAATAAAAAGAAATACCTGAGTGTTCGCAAGAATGTCCTGCTGAGAGCACTTCGCTGTAATAAATTCACTCTCAATTTATCTTTTTGTGGATTGCTTTGCTGTTGTAGCGGCCGGGCGTGGGAATCTGTACAAAAAGCCTACCGCCTACTGCCCTATCACTTTGCTGAGCGGACCCATTACACAAAACATTATTCCAAATTACATTGGCATCGTTACGATAATGTTCCCTTTCATTTGATAAAGGACCTGATACAAATTATTAGACTTCGCCTAATGCTCTATTTAAGTTTTCCTGATTGCAAACAAACTCGTTGCAATGCGGTCTTATATTTGGTTTAATGTGCCTTTAAAAGCGTAATTGTGGGAATTAAAACGTAACACAAATGTTTATGTAAATTGTATGGTGTAGTCAAAGAAAGAATTATGCAAAATGAAGATTCCAGAAGTACACTAGATGATTGCGTATAATCGAATCCAGTTACAATTATTGGTAGATAATAGACTAAGTAACACATGGCATGTGACATGCTTTTCAAGGTCATAAAGCTTTTGTTGCAAACTCCTTAGATTTTTAATTTAAATTATATTTTTTTGATTGACTTTGGCTTCCGATGTTTTTCTATTAGCGTCCAGTTACATGACACGAAAGTTTCCGCGCGGCAGCCGTGCGGTGTCCGCCCATATACCATGCTTTCACGT
>NW_020655569.1:0-15050 GCF_003589595.1 Hyposmocoma kahamanoa | reverse complement strand
TGTAAATTTATTTTACCTATGGAATAAATCATCTTTGACTTTGACTTATTTGATGTAATTTTTAAACACCAAGCGGTCGTTTCAATTCTATAATGAATGACGCGTGTGACGACATACGGTGTGCAACGCGAATTTCGCGCGAGAATATGCGAATGTGTACGTCCGTATACGGCGCGCGGTGGTCGTGCCCACGCACAAGACACATGCTACGTTTGTATGAAGTTATCCTACTTGTTTAATTAGACTTTTTCCATAATATCACCTGGTGTCAAGCGACAACGATTTCTTTTCTAAAAAAATGTCTTTTCACTTCAGCCCTGACAAAACACAGGTTGTAGTTTTCGGAAAACAGACGCTGGCAGTGTATTCCATTCCTATGACGTATGTATTTAGAAGGCAGAAGCAAAGCGCTTCAATGCGAATAGGTGGTATGTCAACTCCGGACTTCCTTATCGACCGAAAGAGGAACGGTGAGAATGAAATTAAGTTAGATATTAGATACGTATCCCATCGAAAACCAACAAACCAACAAACTTTTCTGCCGTGTTGGTCGAGATTTTGAAGCTTCGAGAGTCGTGGCCAAAAGCAATTAGTAGTTGGTGAAATTACAGGCACATGGGACTTGTCAACTTATGTCTCAGGGTGACGGGTGCAGTGGCAGTGCCCATAAGATCTTTGCAATTTAAAGGTCAAACCTTGCACAGCAATTGTTATGTACAGGCGTGTAGCTGACCATCTGGCGCACTACTTGTTCGTCCCGTCACTTGATACTATAAAAAAAGCTAATAAGTCTATTTGCTTTTCTCTCCTCCTTTTTATGTTCGAGTCGCTTTCGAAACTCGCAAACGCACGTTGTCGTCTCACAACATGAGGTTCAGACGTTCGAGTGGGCGCATATTGTTTGGGAAAGTGCAGCAACGGTTTAGCTCGCTTTACCTGTCGGAGGCGAATTAGTACGAATTTTACATGTAATAGAGAAAGAGACTTTAAGTAAGTACAAGTTAGAGTTGATTGCTACACGAGTTTCTCTCTTGCCCAATATTTTTTTAAAAACTAATGGCGACTTGAGTCGTATTATCATTAATATCATTTGAAAGTTATGACTTAGTCCGCTGAAGATTAGTTTTTTAATCCCAATTGTATTGGTTACATCTGCCAAGAACCAGAACTCTTGTATCAAAGCTTCAAATCCAAAAATATTTAGTTCGGATTTGACTTATTGCTAAAGGATTTTTAGCATTGCTTACGTTTTGATTTAATAAACCTAATCCGATGACAGCATAATTGGTCCGACTCATGCACCTTTGCTAAATATGACTGACACCTACTCCCTGCGTGTATTCTTAACATGTACCTCGCTTCTTCGTATAAAACTACATTATTATAAAAATTGTAATCACTTGATGGCGTCGTTCAACTTTGTTAATCGTCTTTCGTAGGGACTGTTATTAGAAAGATGAACATGCGGTACAGCTATTTATTTTTTCTGGCAGAATACTTGTAGAACGTGTCCTCATCTGCGACCTGCCCTACATAAAACATGCAAAGCGCAGTGTAGTGCTATTGGCACAGACCTAGTAGTCCTTTAATGGTTGGCCCGTGTCGAGCGATCGTAAAAATTTATTGCAATGCTATAAATACACGAGGAAAGGAACTCGAGTTAAATAGAGTGGAACCAGCTCAATAAATACATTTGAGAGTACTAGACTTTATTGTACTGTAGCTCTACCTTAAAAGGTATTCCAAATGAGAGCTGGATGGGAAATTCTCGGAACAGTTTTTCCTCAAACAAAATACATCAAAAACTTCGTAATAAAAGCAAAACAACAAAGTTATACATAAATTTCCGAGTCCAATGAAACACGAATACTTATGTAAATACATTATACAGTGAGAAAGAGAGGTAAGCTGAGTAATTAGCAAGGCAATGCCATCATAAAAGCGCGTTGTGTCGCTGTCTATTTATAGCCAGGCCACAGACTGGCCCCTATGCGTCTGTTTGTGGATTCCTTAGGCGTACTTAGGCAAACGCTACACCCAACAATCTCGTGAGATTACTGGAATTTTAAAGGACCATTTCCCAACATGCTTGCCAACTTTTTCTTACATGTTCAACGGGTCAAATGGTATCGGAACGTGGTCTAACTAGGAAATTCTCTGTACAGAGCACCATTAATATTTTTTGTGCAATTACTCCACTAGTTTGTTATAATATAAGTATTAAAAATAAGATCGAACACTTCAGAGAAATCCACATCGATCCGGCTGGATTCGAACCAACGTCTCCTAGCAAACCGTGCCAGACGTATGCCAGTTAAGCCACGGAACGATCCAAAGGACATCACGAATTTTCACATGTGCTTGTTGCAGACATTTGTTTTGTTTTTAACGACTTTTGCCGTTACGCCATCTGTGAGAAATAGGTAAATAAGGAATAATTATAGAAATTATTATTTACTTAAAATGGCGCTGACCGTTTTCTTACGTTACATGCTTGTATCCTTTCCCTGTCTTCAAATTCTTTCAATTTTAATACAACAATATCAATATCCTAAAATAAATCTCTGCTGCAATTAATGCGGAGGCGCCTACGCACTCGACAATGCGGTAAGCGATAAGCAACAATTAATAACCCATCGGTTGATAACCTCGTTAATGATAGATTACATTTAATTATAAACTGCTTCTTCAGCCCCTGTCACAATGCTTGCTTATTTTATTGTAATAACAAATACCCCAGTCTTTTCAAAATTACAAAATTACGGAAAAATATTACACGAAATGAGGTTTTTATTTTATTTATTAGGAAATATAGAAATAGTTATTTAGATCTTTGTTTTTTTTTATGCATCGCGAGATTTAGCGATCACTGGTGTTTTGTTGGGATTTGTAGAACAAATTACACACATGATCTTTAAAAAAAAGAATAGAAAAAAAAGATTGTTGATTTTTTTAAAATAATGATTTATTAGCGAAATGTACGATATTATTTATAATTTAATATCTTATATCTATCGAGTTCTTAGGTTCTCGCGATTGTTACACATAGGAAATGAAACTATTTTTCCGGATTTAAATCGCCGTCAACCGCGAGCATGGGACCGGTAAGGGCCCGAAACGTCGGTTTGTTTGGAAAAACAAATATACGCGATTTAAATCCGGAAAAATATTTTCATTTCCTATCTTATATCTACTTATTTTTTTATTTGCGTATTGTTACATTTACTTTTCCGGCACAAGCTCAATTATCATGGAAATAAATAACACATTCTTGCATACTTAATAATTAGAAGATATATGAAGAAAACTATGAAGTACAATTTAACCATAAAATTATTACGTTTATCCAAGTATTCGCGAAACAAACTAAGCGTTGACTATCGTATGTATCCTTATGAAAGAACCGTGCTAAAAGTATGGGTAGCCTAGTTAAATAATAAATGATCCCTCTTCCTTTTACCAAGTCATAAAATATCACAACACCAAACAAACAGTTTGAAAGTACAATAAACCTTACAAGTTATTAACTACGTTCAATAAGAGAGAAATCATAAGCGAACAAAGGCATTCCGCATGATTGTCTACTGTACAAAGAAGTGCGCGAGTTATTGCGACCTTGGAGGGGACTCAATTGAATGATTGCCCTTTTCGACATCGGAAAATTCTGGTAATAAAACACTTTGGTTCAGATCACTCGTGGCCACTAACATCATCGTTAATGCATTATATGCGCGGGTCTCCTGTGCCCTTGGTCCAGAGTTCGCCACGCCTGCCCCAAGGCAGGTAGAGGACACGTCTTTTGAGAGGAATTAAAGTCATAGACGTACATACGTACCGCCACCGGGATTTAAACCGTATCCGTTTCTCAAATGCGAAGCAACAGTTCTCCCACTGGGCTACCACTGCGCTTATTAAATAAAAATCTGTGTCAGGCAAATACTTTAATCAATGAATGGTTTAGTAATAAAGTAACTACCAGGTACGATCTTAAGAAGTCCATTGTATATTGTACGCGATAGCGACTGTACCGCATTTCATAAAGACAAATACTTTATGAAATGCGGTACAGTCGCTAAATTATTTATTTCCCAACATTATAATAAAAATGTTGGGAAACAAATAATATAGTGGAAATTAGAAAGACCAGCGTATAATCGCGGTGTGTAAATAATGTGAAACCATCAAAACACGAATGCGAAGCGTAATTCTGCCGCCATCATTTTCATAGAAACAATTACTTCATTTGCATAAATAATTTTAAATCCAGTTTTATTTCCCGCAAAAGGCGACCCGTTTTGCTCATGACGCGTGTTTCATTGCGTTACAATTCAACCATGTTTATTTTTTAAATACATTTGCAAAAATTAATCGTTCGTGCGTATGTTATAAACATAAAATCAGCGTAACCGATTCCAAACATAATATAATATTATTACTTACTACAAAGAACCATAAAAACGCTATTCTATTAAATTTCTTTCTTTTTTTCGAATTATTTTCCTAGTCTTGATGATTAAAAATGCTTGAGATCGTAGAGCCTAAAAGTGTCACGTGGACTGCTTGCGTGAAAGAATGATATAACTAACTTTATGAGAAATGTAATTTTCATTGCAGGTTGACCAGCGCGATGTGCCCGGCATCGACTGTGCGCATCTCGCTATGGACACAGAAGAAGGCGTTGAGGTCGTCTGGAACGAGGTGCAGTTCTCGGAGAGACGAAACTTTAAGGCGCAAGAAGACAAGATTCAAATGGTGTTCGATAACCTGACCAGGCTCGAACATCCGAACATTGTCAAGTTCCATCGGTATTGGACCGACACACACAACGACAAACCTAGGGTAAGTTTTATAATATACTTTGTGCAAAAAAAAAACATTCAAAGACATTATTCGTTACATTACTAGGTTCCTTCGCGTTTGGATACCACTTTCCACTTAACATCAGGTGGAGTGGAGTCATTTGCCTGTCAGGTATAAAAAAAAAAAAAAAAAAAAAAGACAGCTGGAAAATTAAGAACCCGCGTAGACTGTAAATTAAATGGTCAGCCGAACCTCAGATCTCTTTCTTTCCTATAACCAATGAATGAGAGATCCGACAACAGTTATTTGCAGGGGTCTTAAATTTACTGTATTAACTTGTTCTCTTTTTTCCCCATGCTAATAATGTAATAATCACAGACCACATAAACACTAGTAATAGACTGGTTAGTGGGTGTGGTCCGCGTTACCCAGCTTATCACCAGACGGGCATATGAGTGTCAACAGCGCGTCAGTCGTCGTTCAAATGTGATACATGATAAATAGAAATATGCCATTATATTATGTCGCGTAAGAAGCCAAAGTTTAAAAAAAATACTCCGGGAGTGATTTCCTTCCATCGGTAAGTACTAAAAGTCATGACATGAAACTCAGAGAGAAGAGAGAGACAACTCATTCACAAATTATAGACCACATCTAAATGTGAAAACATTGTCAGTTATTTTTCGTCAAGTTTTCAGGAAACAAACGATTCGCTTCTTCGCCTTCGGAAATAAGTATCTTCATTTTCTTGACAAGCTCGTCGACGCTATAGGTGTAGTCATGTTCAGTCAGTTCAGAAAGAGGTAATTGTTAAACGAATATATCATATTTCAGGGAGAATAAAGATTTTTGTGATGACTGTGTTTTAATATTTCAACCCTTCCAGTGATCGGATGGACTTGAAACCTAGTAGGTTAATGAAAGTACGATGACAGTATAATAAATCATTAATACTGTGATTGTAGCATGTAGCTACGTATAGGCACGCACACGCCTGCGTAGGTTATGTCAATTAATATTTGCGTGTAGTAAAACCTTATGCGTATTTGGTAACAAATGTGTGCGTGTAAAAATCAGCTACGCTAGTTCTCGAAGAAATTGCTTTAAATGCCGTTTCCATATACTCCGTGGTTAACGCTAATCATCGAGTATATAACCAGAAATAGAGACGAAATAAGGGCCATATATTCCTGGTAACACATTAGGGATACAGCTCTTATAAATATCAACTCTCGTTTGCAAAGCAAAACATCTAATTACAAAACAAACGGAATCACATTTCATCGGTAATTAAATATTAAATATGTAATTTTACAATTTTCGTCCATTATAGCAAAGCTAAAGTTAACTGGTCGATTTGAAGCGAAACAGTTGACGACACCCATTGACGACACCCGTCAATTGTTTCGAACTCGGGCTAGCCATTCGGAGCGCAGTTGTCACAGTAATGACATGGCAGAATGGAATCAAACAAATTAAATGACATTTCGTCTCTATTTCTAGTTATATACTCGATGACCCTAATTATAGCAAGTGTAAAATAATGCCTAGTACAATATTCCGCTAGTTATGAAACATAATGTCGATATCAATTGAATGTCACATCCCTATCTGTAGATTGTACTTTTTGCTTTTGTTCCAAGAAATTTGTGTTCATAGGATTCTTAGCTTTTATATGACTAGTAATAATAAAACCTTATTAGATCCTAATAAGTTTCAGTTTTTTTTACCAAAAGTTTTTTATTATTGTCTATTTTCGTTTGATAATTTATAACCAATCAAAATTATGTTATCTTAGTACTAATGTAAGATTATGTTTTCAAATGTGTGCGTGTGGCGATACCGGTTTTGATACATATGTTGCTTGATGCCATTTCCATTCTTTTTTTCTTCTGTGGTAATAATAATAAGGTACCCGACAGCTACACAAATACCCGGTATAGAACTAGAGAATTCCCTGTACCAAGTATGATACCTGTAATGAGTACAAGAACACTCCAGGACTGGAACCAATTTAGAAAAGTTCATTTCCTAAATGAATCGGAACCGAGATCATCCAACGCCAACAGTACAAACCGTTGTCACAGGATAAATCAAGCGTGTACGATGATATTGATGATGATTGCTGGTAAGAATTGGATAATTCCGAGGACTTGGTGGGCGAGGCTCGGGTTAGTTATTGTAAGTGGTTTATTGTCGGTTGATAGTAAAGAGGTAATGTAAACAACATGTGGTGTTGTAACGTTCCAGGTGATATTCATAACGGAGTACATGTCGTGCGGGTCGCTGAAGCAGTTCCTCAAGCGCACCAAACGCAACGTGAAGCGGCTACCGCTGCAGGCCTGGAAGCGGTGGTGCACGCAGATCCTCTCTGCGCTCAGGTAAACCAGCGAACATTATTAGATTACCAGGACATTTCAAATTACAGTTTAAACTTAGGGTCGTATTCTAGAACTCTACTCAATGTTCAAGTCAGGACTTGAGTATAATTCAAAGCACTAGAAATCATACTCACGTCCTTGCCATTAGAGTCGTATTTCCAGTGCTTGAAATCATACTCAAGTCTGCTCAAATCCTGACTTGAGCATTGAGTAGAGTTCTAGAATACGACTCTTAGATGATTAAGTCGAGTTCGACGAAACGAAGTATTTATCCACCCCAAAAAAATGCGCCACTGTTGGGTATCGATTTTGTTTACCTGTTTATTTGACGTTTATTAAAATTCAAACTGTACTGTGACGGCTATATACAATCTACATTTGGCTGTGAAATATGGTACATGAAATAGAACAGATAACGAAAATACAAAAGTTATGCAATCTATTTTGTCTATTTCCCCAGCTACCTCCATGGGTGCGTGCCGCCCATCGTGCACGGCAACCTGACGTGCGACACGATCTTCATCCAGCACAACGGACTGGTGAAGATAGGCTCCGTGGCGCCCGACGCCATCCACCACCATGTCAAGACCTGTCATGACAACATGCGCAATATGCACTTTATTGCGCCCGAATACGGATGTGAGTGGCTTACTACTAATAATTTCTAATGATGAAAGCGACTGCCATGGTGTTTTGTATACATTCGCAATCAAGATTTATTTCTTATATATTTATAGTCTATCGCGAATCGACTTTTGTATGTCCTGAAATAATAACTTTGCTACCAACTTCAAGGCATACGATGAAGAAGTCGTCTTTCTATACGTAATATTATGTCTATTATTAATTAGTCCTAGGTTTATATATAACAGCTATTAGCTGTCGAAATAAATAATATCCATAACATTTATGAACTCGGCTATGCCAAATTGGCACTCTCGAAAACCTCGCTAAGCACCTGTTGTTTTCGTATCATACGTCGATTTATTTACAATTTGCTGGGTTTCTGCCTGTGCAGACCACGCCCGGCTATGTACCACCAGCTTACTCACTCTCACCTTCTGCAGTGAAGGGAAGGAAGAGATCTCGCAATTACTATGTTTAAGTAACAATAAAAAAATCTTACAACATGTTACTTCGATACGTGGCTTTCGTAAAACACCTACTTGGTATTTCGTGAGGAAGTGCCGTACTATCACGCCAATCGTAATTGATGTCCCGTTAGTCGAATGCTAGATTTAAGCCATTAACTGCTTTGTTTTTGAAATTCTTTGTTTGGATACAAACCAACCACGTATCGCTAACGCTACGCTCGAGTTGCATAACATTGTGGTGCGGCAGCGTCGCAAATGGTGACTCCCGCGATGGACATCTACTCGTTCGGCATGTGCGCGCTGGAGACGGCGGCGCTGGAGATCCAGGGCAACGGCGACTCGGCCAGCCACGTCACCGACGACCACGTGGCGCGCACCGTCGAGTCGCTGGAGGAGCCGCGCCAGAAGGACTTCATCTACAGGTACGGCACGGCACGGGGCGCTCGGCCCAGACCGCTTCAGTCTATGGACAAGAACATTCATAGCAACTACATTCTCCAAATAAAACACCGTTTGTCTTAGTGTTGCATTTTGTCAAAGAGTGTCAGTGCCGTAGTAGGTGCCGGTGGACAGACGTAACGGTCTATACCTATTGGGGATGAGCTGGTCGGGTGGATAATATTAAGTGTTTAACAATGGTATTTATCCATAGTTAGTAATTACCGTAAAGCTCCTGGCAGAATCGCTTTTAATTGCACAACACATTTCATTTTCCTTTGACCCAGGGGCCTTCCGCTTACTTAATTATTATGTTATTATTAAAAAGAAAAACAGATTAAGTAAAAAATACAGTTGAGTTGTTGAAAATATTTATGTTCTGTTATGTACTTTATGGAAGGACAATGGTCTTTCAACCGTGCAGCCCAGTCCTTTTTATTTTTTTAAATATGTGTATATATGTATATGGTAACCATATTTTATTAGCCATAGTTATATAACCATAGTTATTACATCGTCAGAACACTCGGTTGCGTATTGATTTATGATTTATATTTTGTCTTATTTCAACACGCGTCATTACGTGTTTGCAAAATGAGATGGATAGTGTGGAATTTTGTATACGATTATCAAATATTACAGTACACAAATTAATCAGAAACCGCAAAGTTACTTACTAAATCAATGTGCATAATTAAAAATGTGTGGGACCTGCGTCCGCCAGCTTGAACGTTTGACAACCGAGTAAATGATGCAGCGTTTTTACCGCACACCAGTGAAACGCAGGGTGTGCATGGAGCTAGGACGCTAGGATACAGATATCGCTGCCCGTAAATGTTTGCAAGCTTCCGATGATCTCGGAGCTCGGGAGGCAGCGACTCGCCACTCGCCACTCGCCGCGGTAACGACCAGTGCGGCCCGGCCGTTGCAGGTGCATCAACAAGGACCCGGCGCTGCGGCCCACGGCGCGCGAGCTGCTGTTCCACCCGCTGCTGTTCGAGGTGCACTCGCTGAAGCTGCTGGCCGCGCACACGCTGGTCGACGCCACGGGTAAGCCGCGCCGCCGCCGGGGCCGGGGCCGGGGCCGCGCCCGTGCTCAGCGCCAGTCGTTGCAGCCAACATCTCGGAGACCATCACGGACGAGGTGTGCGGCGGCGGCTGCGCGCTGGCCTGGTGCCTCAAGGGCGGGCAGCGCGTGGAGCTGGCGGCCAAGGACCTGCCGCACGCGGAGAAGCTGGAGAAGTTCGTCGAGGACGTCAAGTGAGTGCCCGAGTCTTCCGCGTTTGCGGGGGCGCCAACTATGTTCACATTACTTTCGTAAAAAGAACTTGACTTGACCCAGTGTGAGGCGTGCAACGCTTTGCCTAGGCCGCAAAATAAGTGTGTAATAGTACACTATGTAATAAGAAATTACTAACGGGAGTTTGGTAGAAGCCCGGAGCCGAAGGCCGAGGGCTTTAATAATTTCGGGTTGTAGTTTATGCCGCTCGTGTTACATACAATATTTTCGCACATTTGTGAGGAAATAGATACGGTAATTTATTTCTCGTATAAATAAACACCGCTTTACAAAGCAACATTCACGGATTTTGTAAATGTCAGATATTTGTTTTTTTTTTTAATAGATTGCCAGCTTTTCTTTCATACATATAACTCGAACTAAAGTATTATAAAAGGCACAGGAACATGTAGCCACAATGTACTAAACATAAAATAAACTATTTCCAAATTCTTAAAATATTGCAGAATTTGAATACACAAAATAAATTTTGTAAAATATACTCAAATTACAAATGTTTGGTTTTTTTTTATACTATAACTTTATACGAAACGGGCCCTATACCCCACGTACGGTGGGGTCGAGCTGGGCTGATTCAGATTACGGAAAGTGCTCATGCTCTTCGGTGGCACAGCGGTTAGTACTATGACTGCTTAATGAGGAGGCTCGATTCCTGATTTGGGCCAATTTAAGAAACGAACATTTCTAAATTGGCCTGAGTATTCTGGGTTAGGGCGCTCCTCAGAGTTAGGGCGCGTTCAATTAGCCGCTGTTAGCCGCGCGTTTGTCACTTTTCATACAATTTCTAGAAGCGCTGCAACCGCGCGGCGGCCGCGCTACAGTTGCTGCAGCCCCGCTCGGTTGCATCACGGTTAGTGAGGTGTACATGTTAATTTTTCAAATTAACTACGATGGACAAAAATCGAGTTGAAGAATTTATAGAGAATGCAGAACAACACCTTGCAATATGGCATATCAGTTCCGCCAGTTATTCTAATCGACTGGAAAAAAGGCATGGGAAAATTTATGTCTAAAATGTATTGACAATTTTGAAACTAAAACTACAAATGAAGAAAACATAACAGGTTGTGAGTAATTTTTAATATATATACGTGAAGTGTGTGCCCCAAGAACTCTGACCCCCCTAACTACATACCTTTTGGTTCTGAATAGAAGTGTGAAGAGTAGTGTTAAACAAAACGTAAAAATCCCGTAAAAACCAATAAACTAAGCGAAAACTATTTAGAAATATTTTTCGTAAATCGAGTTTTGTTAACTATTTAATGGTAGTATTCATTTTGATTATTTTGACAAAATAAACAACGGATCCTAAATGTGCCTACGACTTTGTCGATCAACAACGGGTATTATAGACGTTTCGAGTTGTTTGGGAGTGCTCATTGAGAATGTGGCATTAATTTCTAAATCCAAGATGGTTAATTAAATTTTTATTAAATTGATATTCAATTATTTTTTGTGAAATTACTCCACTAGTTTGTTATAACTATTAATACAAAGATCGAACACTCAGAAAAAAATCCTTCGATCCGGTCGGATTCGAACCGATGTCTTCTTGCATGCCGTGCCAGACGCTATACCAACTAAGCCACGGAACGGACCAACGGACCTCACGAATTTTTCTATGTGCTTGCGTACACAGTTAGTCACATCTCTCGCCAGGACTGGTAGCTGTAAAAGTACTAACTGGGTGATAAATCTTTCATAGATTTCTCATAGATGACGCTAAGACTAAAAAGTCGTTGAAAAATAAAATACAAAGACACGACGCCAGCACATAGAAAAATTAGTGAGGTCCGTTGGTTCGTTCCGTGGCTTAGTTGGTATAGCGTCTGGCACGGTATGCAAGAAGACGTCGGTTCGAATCCGGCCGGATCGAAGGAATTTTTTCTGAGTGTTCGATCCAAGATGGTTGTCAAGAATTTTCAAAAATTTTTTTTTCGTGATCCATAAGGAATTGACATTTATATCTGAATACATGATGGCTGACACGACTTTTCGCATTTCTAAATCCAAGATGATGGACACGATTTTTCAAAAAAATGCAACACGGGTATCCTTTTCGAAGTATTTGAGGATGCTCAATACGAATATGGCACTCATTTCTAAATCCAAGATGAAGGGCACGATTTTTCGAATAATGGCACGTTGGGTATCATTTTCGAAGTATTTGGGGGTGCTCATTACGAATATAGCACTTGTTTGTAAATCCAAGATGGCGGACACGATTTTTCAAAAAATGCAATGTGGGTATCCTTTTCGAGGTATTTGGGGATGCTTATTACGAATATGGCACTCATTTCTAAATCCAAGATGGCGGGCACGATTTTTCGAATAATAGCAAGTTGGATATCGTTTTTGAGGTATTTGGGGGCGTTCATTACGAATATAGCACTTGTTTGTAAATCCAAGATGGCGGACACGATTTTTCAAAAAATGCAATGTGGGTATCCTTTTCGAGGTATTTGGGGATGCTTATTACGAATATGGCACTCATTTCTAAATCAAAGATGGCGGGCATGATTTTTCGAATAATGGCAAGTTGGATATCGTTTTCGAGGTATTTGGGGGCGTTCATTACGAATATAGCACTTGTTTGTAAATCCAAGATGGCGGACACGATTTTTCAAAAAATGCAATATGGGTATCTTTTTCGCGGTATTTCGGGATGCTCAATACGAATATGGCACTCATTTCTAAATCCAAGAGCGCGGGCCGATTTTCAGTTGAATTAGAGCAAATTTTTATAAACGATTGTATAGCGGCCATATTGAAAATGGCGAAAAACGAATATTGATCACAAAATATTATCAAGCACTCCTGGAGACCTCCATATGCCAATTTTCAAAGGAATCAGAGCAAATTTTTGTCTGCCGTCAACAAACGCTTCTATGGCGGCCATATTTCAAAAAGGCGAACAACAAATTTTGACCACAAATTATTACCTGGCACTTCTAGATACCTCCACAAGCTAATTTTCAGCCGAATCAGAGCAAGTCTGTCGGCAGCTATTTTTAACGAATAAAACGCTTATATGACAGCCATATAAAAAAATGGCGAAAATAAACTTTGATCCCAAATTATGCTTAAGGACACCTAAATACCAATTTTCAGCCGGATGGAAGCAAGTTTTTCTTCGACCGTCATTTTGAATTTGCCATCTTGAATTTTTTTTTTACACCGGCAGTTGACCACTGTTATCCTTTATGACATTCCTTTCAGCATCTCCAACCTATTTTTAATAGTTTCCGTGATAGAAAACCTTGAAGTCTATGTGGTGGCCGTCTTGTTTATTTGAATTTCGAACATTTTTTACTTCCGGCGGAAATTGTCCAGGGCAAATTATGCAGGCCGTTGATCACTATTTTATATTTTCCACATTCAGGTTCTCTCATATTTGATTCTTTGCTTTGGAACGTATCCGCGTACAACGATATAAATATATTTTTGCCACCATATCGGGAAGTGTGCGTTCTATTTCTATCAGTGAGTAAGAACTTGTAGTTTTATATATGTAAGAAATATTCGTTCAGCCTTTTCGAGCATAGACTTTTTGCCTGACGTAAAACATCCACGGGGCGGTGAAAATACCTGTCGTGACACTGTTCACGAGCAAATGCGACGAAAATGAACTCCTGTGACATGAGCCCGACTCGACCGGCAGGTACGGCATCTACCCCCTGACGGCGTACGGCGCGCGGGGCCCGCTGGGGCGCGCGGCGTCGCCGTGCGAGCGCCTGGCCGAGGCGGCGCCCGCGGCCTCGCCCGAGCCGCGCGACCTGGAGACGCGCCGCGTCGTCAACATGATGTGCAGCCTCAAGCCGCACCAGGACCACGCCGCCTGCGACCTGCTGGTACGTTCTCCTTTCGACCACGTTCTGTGGCCGTGCACGCCCGGCCGAGGCGGCGCCCGCGGCCTCGCCCGAGCCGCGCGACCTGGAGACGCGCCGCGTCGTCAACATGATGTGCAGCCTCAAGCCGCACCAGGACCACGCCGCCTGCGACCTGCTGGTACGTTCTCCTTTCGACCACGTTCTGTGGCCGTGCACGCCCGGCCGAGGCTGGTCGGGCTTCGCCTGAGCTGTGATTGTGGTATCGGTTGGTTATATTTCTCACATTCTCTTAATTTTTTATTTTTTTATCGTGTTGCTGTTGTTTTGAAGCCATTTCCTTACTTTTTATTAATTATTAATGTATATATAATTTGTTACTTATAAATGTATTGATTTATATTAGAGTGTAAGTAGAATGAGGTCTTTTAACTTATTCCGTCCGCCCTTTTTATTATTAGGCGTTTAAATGTACGGTGGGATATTATTTTTAGTTTGTTTTACTTGAGTGTATATTTTTTTAAAGCTTAAGTGTGAAAACATTCTTATGGTTAAAATCGTTATTAAAAAATTAGACTTGTAAAATGTAAGTTTTTCGGTAATAAATGATTTTTTATTTGAGGGCCTCTGCAATGTTGAGTTTGTAAGTTTTTATAGTGCAATTACGAATAACGGCGTTAAAACGGTGAAGTCGATCTTGTTATATTATTATTTTTATTGTCGGCTGCAACAACTGATTATTTGCATTGAAATCGGTCAATACCAACTGCCCGCCGATTCCGTACAACTGGTAACCGTTCCGAGTAGCAGTATAGGAATAGCTCGCAGCTGCTACTGCGTCTTGCTAACTGACACGACAGCAGTCGCGGTAGGCGCACAGACCGTAAGAGTAACCGTCCCGCCCCGGCCGCAGATGACCATCCTGCTGCGCATGGACGACAAGATGAACCGGCAGCTGACGTGCCCCGTGTCGCGGCGGGACTCGGCGCCCGCGCTGGCCCGCGAGCTGGTGCAGCTGGGGTTCATCCACGAGGTGAGTCCCGGCGACGGCGGCGGCCCGCGGTGCCGTCCCGCCCCTCTGACCCCGCCCCCGCCCCCGCCCGCAGGCCGACCGCGAGAAGATCTGCCGCCTCATGGAGGAGTCGCTGCGCGGCGGCGCGGCGGGCGCGCAGCGGGGCGCGCCGCAGCCCGCGGCCAGCTAGTGCCCCCC
>NW_020655568.1:0-18421 GCF_003589595.1 Hyposmocoma kahamanoa | reverse complement strand
TTCAACACCGGACCACACTAATGCGGACATTACTACTTGGCGACAGAAATAGGTAAGGTGGCAGTACTACCCTGGACGAACTCTTTCACAGGGCTCTACTGCTACCAAAAAGGAGTCTCAAACCGCTATAAATGTAATGATTGAGCTTCTGAGTGAAACATTTGTGATTTAAAAAAAAATTATGATCTGCATTAGTTTCTTTTCAATAAAAGCTATTTTAAGGCCGAGCTGAAGGCTCGTAACATATAAAATTTCATAGTAGGCAGCCCTACGCATGCTGGCTTAAATATGTATATAACGAAATTTCGACCTCGATGAAATTATAGCCATTGGATTTTATGAGACATAATTTCATAAAACACGACCGATTTATAATCCGGCGGACCGGTAGCAATTTCTCACTACGGCTCATATCAATGCATACATTTTTCATATAAATTATCGTGAGATCAGACAATACATTGTTTATATTGTGAACAATCAACAGTAAAATGTAATAATCAATATAGATTATGTTATTACACCAAATGAAAAGAATAATAGTTATCGTAATTCATATCTAATTACTCATTGAAAATACAGGTTGTATAGAAGTTGATATTTAACAATTAATAAGTATGTTTATTTGTTCTAGATTACTAAGCTATAGGACGAACAAGCCGTGCGCCTGATGGTAAGCGACACGCAGTCATAACAGTTGCAGTCCTATTACTAGTTTCAAAATCTTTATACTAATTTTTATTTATTTAATTTCGTGTCGGAAAACTGACAGACAAACAGTCACTTACAAAAGGAAATAAAATTTCAAATTCTGTTTATGCGTTCCCACATATAAAAATTAACAAAAAATGAAAAATATATATATAACAAAAAATATGGATGATGCTACAACTATCGTATCCTGAGCTTACAAAGTACAATCAACAGTAAAAGTAAATGACGGTCACTTATACCACAAAACCTGCTAAATGTTATTATATTTTATACAGCTTCTGCATATATGGATGACAATAATTCGAGGTAGTGACCCTTTTAGTTCTCGCATGTAGTCTCGATCTATGTTTGAAACAAATATTGTAAATGAGTGCACAAATGTAGGTATATTTACAAAATGCAACAGTTAAAGTTTCTTGCTCGTTCTGTTCAAGGGAATCTGTCTTACCAGTGTGCTTTTCTTACCTACGAAATAAAAGCTATGTGACTAAAAGTCACAAAATTGTGGTTTATAAAAATCTGTGCAAGGATTGTAAACCTTTTTCAACATGCAGATTTGCTATAGTATCTAGTTTAGATTATTTTATGATAGCAAGTCGTGCGTCTGATGTTGCCTGTTTAAGATACGAGTTTGAGAAAGTAAGGCATCGATAAGTTGATAAGTCCTATGTGCCTATAATTTCATCAATACCCTTACCCATCAAAACCGGAACGCAATAATGCGTATTTACATAATACAAAATCAAACGGGAATTGATTAAAGTTATATTGTCCAATTATGGCATTTTGGTACTGCTAAGCGCCTGGCGAAACGATAATAGCAATGTGGTGAGCGAATTTGCGGATTTGCGGTTTTGCTATTAACATATCGTAGGCGATTAAAATTACTGCAGTCGCCCCTGGAATTCGACCACAATGCGAAGGGATATTCATAGTTATTACATTTGGGGGGAGTGCCCCATGTCCCGCGGCCTTGTTAGGCATTATGTAGATTAATGTTTAGCCAATGATAATGTTATCCGTCATGGTTTTACAAAATTTATCGCATGTCAGCTATTATTACAAATTGATACATTGATGCAAAGACCGAATAAAAGAAATTTCCGAGAAAAACGAGACTATCTGTTTCAAAAGTAGGTATATATAGCCATGGACCAATAAAAGGCCCCCCACACGTTCCACCCCGCCCGTTCGTCTTTCAAGTGACGTCTTGCCAACGCCAACGCACGAACGACGCCACGCCCCAGAGCGGCAGCGCAGCGTATACCCGACATTCGGCACTATTTAGAGGGGTCTATTCCCGTTCTTCGTTCGATATCCATCCGAAACAATAACTGTCAAATAGTAATACTCGATTAAATCACGGACGTCAGTCGTGTCGACGCTGTGTACGTTGGCAAGACGCTGACGCTCGAAAGACGCTAGTGTGTGTGGTCTCTTAGGTTCTAGACAGACATACTGCATTGCAACTGTACATCGAATGCAAATTTTGCAGTTTGAATGCAGTTGGTCCAACTGCATTCAACCGTTTCATTGGAACTGCACGCCAACTGCACACCCTCTGCAATCGGATTGCAAGGTCGACGTGCGGTTCAAAAGCAGTTGGACGAATTGTATTTGAACTGCATTCAAACTGCAAATTTGCATCTCATGTCTAGATGACGCTGATCGATCGCGTGGTAATATTTTATAATGACAGTGGATATCAATTAATTCGCCTTTAATATAAAATACAAGTAGTTATTTTTTCCTGTGTTATTCAAATATGGACCAAGAGCTAAAATTATGTTCTGAACTTTGACAAAATATATGCATATCAATAGGTGGCATGGTGTGTTTATAATTATTGACATTTTATAAATTACCGCTTGCTAATATGGGTAGATGCACAAATCAAATAAAATAGATGGCGCTACCCAATACCAAACAAAATAAAAGAACAGCCGGCAGTGCCCATAACAAAAATCTGTGAAATAAGTGCCATCTAATTGATTTGTTTGGTTTGTTATTTTTACGGAGTTTGTCAATAATTTCCGGCAAACAAATGGTCGTGTACCAATCACTATTCACGGTACAACGATTCTCCAAAGCAATAGCAGCCACGTGTCCAGTTTTATTAAAAAAAGAAGCAATCATCCGCTTAGAGGCACTGCACGCGCGCCACTTTGGTTGGTTTCGACTCATCTAGAAAGACCCATACGCTCGATTGCTACTTTGTTTTGGGATCGTAACTATAAATCCATGTTTCCTCACCTGTTGCTATGTACCACACCAAATTTGACGACTCTTCGTTGAATGTGGTAAGCATGGCATTGCACCAAGTGACGCGATCTGTTTCCTCACTCAAATTGTGTGGGATCCACCGAGAGCACAGCTTTTTCGCACCCAAATGTTTGTGTAGTATTGGTTGTATTTGACTGATGCCTATGCCTAAAGATGCCCGAATCTTATGGTATATCAAATGCCTGTCTGTTTTCACACTGTTTGTCTGTTTTCGTTTGTGATAGCATCGATGTTTTTGTTGTTCACAGCAGTGTACGAGAGACCATCACGAAATTTGTCACTGAGATTCACACGACCGCTTTAGAATTCTGCAAACCAGCTATAAATAGTCGTTTTAGATGGTGTTTCATCGCCAAAAGCAGTTTGAAGCCGAGTAAAGCTCCGCTGAGCTTTAAGTTACACTTAAATTCGTAGAAAATCATACTACGGCAATTTGTACGAGTTAAATCCATGGTGATGTAGATAACCAATTCTAAAATGACGCTACAATGTAAAAACAAGTGACAATCAAAGTGTAACAAACCGTATGCTACAGCCGAAGAGTACCATTTTCAAATTTTGTAATTAACTTTTTAAATATTGTTTATGTAAGTGGCCAGTTCCGGAAACTTATAGTGCACCCTATGTATAACATCAATAAACCAATCGAACTTTTTCGCGTTTCGCACCAAAAAGAAAATAGAGACCAGCTTATCGAGATTATTCTTCGGTTCTATTATTTACCTCGTAACCTATTTTACTACCATAATAAATTGTCTTTTGTGTTAACTATTATTATACGAGAAAAATATCAACGTAGTAAGAGGTAGTCGTTTTTATAAAATGTTTGTTATACAATTTGTTAAATTAATATACGAAAAGTGATCTGTCTTTTTTTTGTATGGCACGCGCACGCTGAACTGCCCTTTTGACCGAAGCGTGACATCAAAAACATGAGGTCACGGTGTTCGCCATGTAATAAAATAAAAAAATGTCGATTTTGTTACTCGAATTGGACAGCTAAATGTGGATATAATAGTTTTATCGCGGCGGCTTGCTACAGGGGTAAATGTAGATTATTATAATAAATAACAAAGCTGTAGCTTTTATTCTATATCGAATTTGGCTAGAATATAGGTACGAATTTTAGAAGCGGTAGAGATACCTGTGAAAGAGTTCGTCCAGGGAAGTACTGCCACCTTACCTATTACTGCATTCCGGTTTTGAAGGGTAAGGGTGCTGCTGAAATTCCAGGTACATGAGACTTATCAAGTTTAGTTTCAGGGGGACAGACGCATTGGCAGTGCCATTAAGATCTTTGTGATTTAAAGCTCTGAGTCGCACTGCAACTGTTATGGACAGGCGTGTAGCTTACCGCCAGACACCAGACTTGGTCGTTTCGTTGCTTGATATTGTAAAAAAAAGGCGGAAAATGCACGACAAAATTACGCACGCACGGTTTACTTAACGGTGGTTAGTGAAAATATGATTACGCGATGTATTAAGCTGCGGGCAATGTATTTTAACTAGGGCTTTCATCCTGGGAATCTCGGTCGCAAATTTCGGGACGCTCGACGATTTTTTGGAAACTACAGTCTCGGAAACAGAAACTGACAGGTCATAAAAATCTACACAATATAACTTATAGCGACGTGCACTAATTTACGTATTTTATAAACTATTTTTACAAGCCTCGCTTTTAAATGAATAGCCTTTGTTTAAGTAAATACATTAATTTATAGTAAAAATAACTCCAAATCAATGTTTGTTTGTGAGAAATTAGCGGAAAAACATTTTAAAGAAGTTTTGCAAAGGAGTTTTGAGATGTATAAAAAGTTTTTGATAATTTAATGAATAAATGTATAATGCGGGTATTCATCTCGCTGTGTGTCGCATTACTTTTTAGAAACCTATAAATTAATGATAATGATAAAAGATTTTTGAAATTTTCTAAAATATCAATTCACCTTTCATTTGATTTAAAGCTGTGTGTTATGTCTTCAATATAGTACAAAACATTTCATACATCTATACATCGTTCAGATTACGTCAAAAAAATAAAAAATAAGATAGAACTTTTGCTTTAAAAATCAAATACTCTAAAAATGTACCGTACAGTAAGCGACACGCCTGTCCATACCAATTGAAATGCCGTTCAGAGCTTTAAATCGCAAAGATCTAGGGGGCACTGCCACTGCGCCGGTCACTCTGAGACATAACTTGACAAGTCCAAAGGCCCTTTAATTTCACCAGCACCCTTACCCTTCAAAATTGGAACGCTATTCTATTGGCGGTAGAAATAGGTAAGGTGGCAGCTACTTCCCTGTACTTTTCACAAGAAGCTCTACTGCTACTAAACTACTGGGACGTAAGACAATTATACAGTATTAAAAAATCTACTAAACCAACAGTGTTTTTATTGTGGTTTCATGGATATAACAACACTGGAGCTTGATATCATGTTGAATATTGAAAAACGATAATAATGCAATGAGTCATCTGAAACTATGAATGTTAAAAGCTCGTTGTGCCTAATGGAAGAAAACTTTCATAAGTAATTTTCGTATCACATAATTAAATAACTTGATAGAAATGTCATGTATAGATTGCTTAAATGTCTAACTCTGCATATGGTACTTTTTCCCGGCATTTTCGGGATTTTTCCAGGACGCGGAATGTAGCGAAACTTAAAGGCCTAATTTCAACGAGTAATTTTAGTCGCATTTTATTCCCGACAGTTTCTTGTCATCTCTTGTGTCAGGCGTGACATTTAAAATATTTATTTTAACTCGTTTATTGTAGAGGCTTGTCTCGACAAAGCTGACATGGGATAGTAATATTATTATGTCATGTCCAGCTCGAGTTGCGTCATGAGAAAACAGTGGAACATTACATTTTGTAACAAAATGTCCTTCCCACGTAATCTGTGCCTTTACAAAGAGTGGCCGCAATCCAGTGGTTTCAAAAATTCTCAGCGAAAAATTTACTATTCTTGCTGTTAAATTGCAAAGGGGTGGAACAATGGGGAGTAATTTAAAACTATGCGTAATTTAGAACTAATTTGGCTGTTACGAGATTGAAATTAAATTCTTTATGACGTAGTGCACCATTGGGAAGTTTGCAGAAAATAATATAATGTTGGTCTGATGGGGGTTGGTAACTTCATGTCTTCAGGTGTGTTTGCGCCTACTTCATTTTACATTATTTATACATGTGATTTACATTATTGCGGAAACTAATTCACCAGGCGTTAACTTGCCTGATTGCTGATTGTTTGTCTTACTATCGTACGTGAATTTAATTCACTCTCGATCTTCAATATATTCGGTTCTCCTGTGAAACACTTTAACGAGCTTAAGTTCCGCATGTCCTCTACGAGACAAGGTGCCTACCGATTGTTTGATGACTGATACGTGTTGATATACAAAAAATACGATATCGATCGTCTGTTGCTTACATATTTACTCGATTTTCTCTGATCACACATGTTGATCTTATGGACACTGCCACTGCGCCCCTCACCATGAGACGTACGTTGACAAGTCCCATGTGCTTGTAATTTTACCAGCACTCATACCCTTCTAAACCGGAACGTAGTAATGCTCACTTTACTGCTTGGCGGCAGTAATAGGTAAGAAGGTAGTACCTCCCTGGACGAACTGTTTTAGGATCACAGGCGCAGTGGCAGTGCCCCTCAGATCTTTGCGATTTAAAGCTCTGAGTGGCACTGCAACTGTTATGGATTACTATCAGGCGCACGACTGTTCGTCGCGTCACTTGATATTTTATAAAAAAAAATTATTTCACGAGAAGCTCTACTGCTACTGTATCCACTCCCATTCACGCCCTTATATCGTGTAACCATGACTTTGTACATTTTCCAGCGCGTCTTTTGCCTTCAACTTTTCCCATCATTATAAGTTCAAGTATAATCGGTATCTATATCTTTCTATGATATCTTTTTAAATGTCTTTTCTTTGTATTTCTGTCAAGTCTTCTTAGTGTCCTCAAAACCCTTGATATATGACCACATGCGTTTTTTATGCTAAGGGTATTGATTCCGTCTATATAACTAAACCTTCGATGCATTCCTGTTTCTATTTTAGTCACTATCTCACTTATATACTGTTCCTCATTCTGACTATATCATTGCTGGTTGAAATTTCAGAAAAAAAAACCATATTAAATAGATATTTTTTTAATATCACAGAATGCTTACGCTTTAATCTTGTTAACTTATTTAAAATTGTAAATACTTAAATAACAAGTTACTTAACTTAATTTAAGGCACAACATTGGTAACGTATTCGTAAATTTACTAGACAATTACCCCGATTATGTGGTATCAAAATATGGAAATCCAAGTTGAAAACAGTGTTTTTAAAGAGAAATAACACCAGCGAAACTAGTAGAATAGAATCTTGCAGGTAGCCCTTCTACTTACAATTGAAGCAAGTTAAAATTAGTTATCGTTGTCAATTTAATATCAACAATAAATAAGAATAAAATATACCAACGGATTTTTTGTTATATGCATAAGTAATGTACTAGAAATCGCGTAGTTGAACATTATGTTTTTAAGTGTGTAAGGTGCATACATTGACTTACAATTATATGGACGTCGGGTCCGCGCTAAAAAGTGTCCGAACTTATAGGGCGCTAAATTCGTATACAGAGCGTCATTCACGCTTTAATCTACGTTTGTTCGACTGACAGCGAATCAAACAAAATTAGACAGTACTGCGATGACATTACAATTTAAATCCAACGTTTTAGCTTTGTCATATTCCTTTACATGTCACTACGTTTAAATAGGTTGACTTGGGACATTTTTTTCGTGATTTTTGTATTAGACCCATCGTCCATTTATTTGTAAGTCAATGGGTGCACTATAGCCATTGACAAGTACGAACTTCAAAAACCTTTTCCACGCTAGCGTGCAAAAAACGCGTTTGCGCGCAGATTTCTAATGAGAAAGAAAGCCTTTACGAGCTAGTGAGGTGAAAAAAATATTATCTATACGTTTATATAAAAAACAACTTCTGTGACTTAGCTGCTGGTAACAAAAAAATACTTATACTTTAAAACTTAAGAATTTTCTAATAACTCAATTTTATTGCGTCAAATGTCGGGCAAGTTACCTTTGACTTTGGAAATCTAGATTCATCTACATGGCGAGGGTCACAACCTAACTTGTCAACCTTTGAACTCTTAACTTAAGTTCACAGCCTAAAGTTCCGTTTTAACGCCACATATCTGGTAAAACTCGTGTTCAGGTAGAACAAAGTCCTTTGTCAATTCTTGAAATTTATTTAGTTCACAGTAGCGTTCGCAACCTTCAACTTTCAGGGTTTCTGAAACTTCTCCGGCTTGCTTTAAGTAGATAGGCTGAAAAAAAAAAACATTTTGCTTAAAACTTGATCTGGCGTTGATTACTCACTGTGTAAAATTTTTTTACGCAGAATGTTCTTTTCGCAGAACGTCTTTTTTGCAGAATGTCTCTTTGTTGAAGCCGTGGGCTCGCATCTATGAGTTACTCGAAATTTAGTTTGAAATCGATGAGATTAAATTTGCACGTTGAAGAGGTTCACAGCCCTCGGAAAACATATGCAGTCCCCATCCCGCACTGGGCCAGAGCGGCGGACTATGTTCTAAATCCTTGCCCGAGAGGAGGCGCATGCCTGGCAGTGAATATTAACACTAAGAAATCTGCTTACCAAAATACTAAACTCTCCCGTAATCCGACTCTTGTACAGTTCCAACATGAAAGCAGAACCATATTCAGGTATACTGTCATCTTTGATAGTTCTGGTAACTTCCATCAGAGCACCAAGGTTGAAGTCATGGGCGGAGAAGATTCGGAGCCGATGAGAAACTGGAGAACCCGATGCGATTTCTTTGGCAATATTGATGAAGTTATTCAGCAGTACACCTGCGAAAAAACAGAAGAATTAGGCAGTTGAATAATTGCTGGGATCCCACTTATGGGATTGCTATGCTAAATACCAACTGGCCACCTTCGATTCAATAGACCAGCGTGCTAAGAGGTTTATAGGTGTCGCGGCCAACGAACACCACCGTAGAGTTGCCAGTTTATCGGTATTCTACAGGATATGTCACGGTGAGTGTGCGATGGAATAGCATAATATGATTCCGCCTTCCCCTTTCCATCAACGGGGGACTAGACGGGGGCTGGGGTTCCACCTCTATGTTGTGAATATTCCCAGGATTCCCACGAAGCGTTTCGCTTCTACATTTATATGGCTAGGGAGTGGAATTCTGCCTGCAGACTTGTTTCCCGAGAGTGAATCGGTATTATTTAGGTGTGCATGCTACATTCTCGACCTCTGATCACTTTCCATCAGGTGAGATGGAGGGCAAATGCGCACTTATTTTTTATATATAAAAAAGGTTCTTAAAATAATTAGCGTTTGACTGACTTCAAATTGTGTTACCAATATTTTTTTTTATGATACCCTTGACAGTACGAACAAGTCGTGCGCCTGCACACAAAAAACGGAATTCTGCTAATAAGAAAGAGCAATTTCTCAAAATATTTGCTAATTGTGAAAAAATATTTATTAAAATAATAAAATATTGTCATTACAAAAATACTGCTTTTCTTTTTCTAATACAAATTTACTCTGAACTTTATTGTAACTTTTAGACAAATCCTTCACTGCAAGATTTTATTTCATTTCTAATCAATTAATTGGACATTTAAGTAATGTCCAATTAATCAAGAAGTTTTAACCTCTTACATCAAATTTAAATAATCTTAAATGAATTCAAAATTTCTTGGGTGTATAATAAGAAAATATATTCTTAAACAAAAAAAGAAGTACTTTGCTATTCAGATTAATATTCTAAATTCTAGAGTATATTCTTAAAGCAACATTTCGTCGCGTCGCGTTTCCATAGTCAATGTTGTCGTGACATGTCGCCGAAGGCGCACGCGGTAACGATTACTTTTAATTGTGCTTGTAATCATAAAAATCATAAACAGTCATTTATCCAAAGAAACAATACGTAGTATCTCTAGTTTGTTAGTGTGTTATTTGTAGTCGTAATTTAAGAAATTTGGTTTCAGCATGAAATCAAACTACACTTGTAACAAGCACAACTTTAACATGCAATTAGTTTCATCACGCCACTGCTAGATGGCATTAGTTGTACTCTGAAATGCGCTATCGTTTTGTTAACATCAATAGTATAAAGTCATCTCATATATTTTGAATTGTTGTGCTTCTGCCGCTGTAGCATTTATACGGCACTGAATGGTACTCAAGTATTTGAGAAGGTTTCGTCCTATTTCTGCTACTTTAAGTTTTGCACTGAACTGTGTGCTTTCACGCCAGTGAGACATACTGTTACGTCCATAACCCTGTAAATTTACCCTTTTTGATACCTCTCAATTTTTCATTCTTTTTCTAATAACTTTTAAATATTTTGTTGAATCTAGAGTGGCTTTGTGACTTGAAGTAAATTAATTTGCTTTTGGATTAAGTATTTCTGTCTTATAACTAAAATACACTTTTGAGACGTATTTTACTATTATCAAGTAATTATGCTCTAGCGTCTATAGGGAAAGGATCGTTTTGTTGGGTTTAATAGATTTGTCTTCATAAAAAGAATTTTGTCTTTTTCTAAGTAATCTGTTTTTACCTTGTGGTGGTACGCCTGTTCATAGCAGTTGCAGTGTTACTCGGGTTTTATTCGCATTAGTTTTGTACTTACCACCACCAATTTTCTTCATTTCATGATTCCTGAAGTACAATTTGTATGCAAGCTTCGCTGTTGCACTGAGTTTCGGTAACAGTGGTATCGCCCATTCAGGTAAATCCAGGCCTAGAGCTATCTGTAACAAGAAATGAACAAAATATCACCAAAAGTATTAGCAATGTGAGTATTACCGCTTTCAGGTTTTAAAGGGTAATATTGCTGGTGATGAAACTTCGAGCAAACATTATATCTGATAGGTAACCCTCTAAGTGAGACGGTAGAGACAGCGACATGGCAGAGAACCATCATGAGATGGGACGAAGAAGTCATGCGCCTGCCGCTCGTAAAGATGAAGAAGAAGAAGCTTTGAATCGTAAAGATCTAAGGGACAACTGCGACTGCGCCTGTCACCTTGAGACATAAGTTGACAAGTCCATGTGCCTGTAATGTCACCAGCAATCTTGCCCTTCAAAACCGTAAAGCAGTGATGCTCATATTTACTGCTTGGCGGCAGAAATAGGTAAGGACCTCTACTACTAAAGTAAAACACAATATAATCATGGTATAATAAAAGTCACATATGTCAAAAGTACTTTTATCACATGAAAGCCATAATAGTACTGTTCACGTTCACGTGACATGAACAGACAACCTGACCAGACATATATTACCACGTGACGATAATAGACTACTCAGCAGTGCACTGACCGAATAGCAATGTGCAAGACCAGCATGCCGAGTAGACGTTTCCTTTGTTTTACATTGTAAATTATATTGTAGATATACACGCACACATGTAAATAGAATTTGTATAAATAGTCTAGTTTTTAGAAATAAAGATCCAGATCCAGATGATCCAGACATCAACACTGTATCATCGACGACAACGGAACTCTCCTCACTACAGCATTCTCTCACTGCGGCCAAGACACCCTTAGCCGTCAGCTTATCTGATAAGTCTTGTGAGTCTGTGAAACTGGCAGTGAGAAAATCCTCTCCTTGCACCCCTTATCCTTCCCACCTTCCGTCTGTTACCTTGGGTCGCATGGTGACAGGCTTCCTCTACCTGTCTATAGGGCTAGGCTGTTAGGTAGGAACGTAGGGTTGTTTGTGATAGGTTACAGCTTTCCCTTACCATTTCATGTATAGGCAGCTAGCTTTAATTACACATATAAAACGATACTCAACAGTAACACTCATATCACACCCAACAAATACTACACAAAGACAGAGATAAAATTAGTTGGCTCTACAAGTACTTTGTGTACTATGGGCGGTAAATAAGGCATTAGGAACGAGATTCTTTCGGAGTCTAGGTTCGTAATTTCCGCATCCCTCGTGAAACATACAATGTTTTTCATCACACATAAATATCATGATTGCATGCAGACTAACTTAACTATAATGTCCCAAATAAAACCCTCGGCCCTGTTTTCTTCTCATTACAAACATGGTCGGCGGTAATGAAAAGATACAAGGAAAATTAGGGGGATTATAGTAGAGTTAGTCTGCAATCACACTATTTACGTGCAAGTGTGATTAAAAATATTATGAAATATGCGAAACAAACTATAAGTTTATGACTCCTAAGTAGGTTACCCTTCCTCTCCTTTCCATCAGCGGACCACCCGTGCCGGACTGCGTTGCCACAGTTGGACGGTCAGTTCAATACCGTCCCGCACTAAAAAGTTTGGCAATTCGTTCTTATGCCGAACCATCAAATTGTGGAACCAACTCCCGGCGCATGTATTCCCTCCCCTCTATAACATCGGGTCCTTCAAACGTAGTGTGACGAAGCATTTGGAAAGACCGGCAAAATGATAGTGACGGAGTGAAGATATTTGTGTTTTCCATCTGTTACTCTCATCTCTGAACTGTATTCGCACTTTCCATCAGGCGCGGTGCAGTCATTTTGCCGAGTCACAATAAAAAAAAAAAAAAAAAAAAAATTGGGCGGAGTGAGGCATCAGACGCCGAGCACATTGTGATCCGGGCGCAAACAGGCCTCGAAGACGCGACACTTCGACTCTGCGCCAGTGAGAGTTAGCCTTTGCAAACCTTGTAGTTGGCTTTTAAGCCCCTTATGACATTCAGTACAAACTACAGAAGGAAGTTTGGCCTTAGATAGTACAACAAGCCATTAACTGGAAGCTATAAAACAACTTAGTACTATAAAATATAATTGCTTGCGGCATGTGGTTCGGAACTAATTACAGTGGGTACCCAACGGTTGCGTAATAATTCAAATCCAGCTTTGTGGCTTGCATAAATTTTTGACAATAATAATTGTTTCAGAATTCGCACCTGAAACCAAACGTGTCATAAACAGATAGGAATTGGCAAAGTATGTTTATTTTAAAATAAAAAGTAGTATATGCATGGAGCGAATAATACCTCCTGAGATTATTGCATTAATTTTGTAAATATATAGCAATTATTTGTTTATGTAGTGTATTTAGAAGCATGGTTTTGTAATTGTAAATAATAATTATTATAACTTTTTTATACAAAAAAACCGTCTTCAAAAGTTTGTGTAATTACATCTATTTGCTAAGTTTTATTGGAATCGGTTAACGGAAACCGGATGTATCCCCTAGTTTGCCACCTTTAGTCGCGTCTCTGGATATAATAAAAAAACTACACTATAATACTATAACTATACAACGATGTATAAGTACAGACGGTTTCTTCAATCACGTCAAGAAATATCACAAATAAGCATGCAACCTGTCTCTCCCGTAATAGGTCAATGTGATGAGGCCAAAGTTTAATCCAATCAAAGTTCAGTAAGCTTGTGCTTAAGTTGGGTGCAGCTTAATCTTAATACTAACCATTAGTTGGCTTGCTTAGTCAAAGATAAGGCTTTAGTTTGTATTGGATCTTGTATCTGTTTTAAGGTGTAAAAATTAAAACAGTTTTAAGTTTAAATTTGTAATGAATTGATGTTCAATTATTTTTTGTGTAATTACTCTACTAGTTTGTTATAATTATGAGTACAAAGACCGAATCCGAAAAAAAATTTGGAATTCTAATTTCTCGCACAAAGACTGAATATGGACTTTCCAGCTTAGGTTTGAGTCTACAGTGAAGCCCAAGAACTTGCATGTGTTGCAAAGTGGAACCGCAGAGGTGACTATTGGGCATGATACGGGATTTCTTCGTGAGAACAACACTAGGTTCGACTTAGACGTGTTTAGAATAAGCCCATTTGCAGAAAACCATTCACAAACCTGACTGTACGTGTATGTTAGCTTTTTGTCCAATTCTGTGAAGCCTTTAGCACATACTATAACAGTAGTGTCATCCGCAAACAGAACTACCAAGCCCTCCGATATATAGTGCGCAAGATCGTTGATGAACGTCAGGAACAACGTATTACCCAAGGTCGATCCTTGAGGGATGCCGATGGTGATATCACCAGCAGCGGAGTTGGTTTTTTGCCGTCCGTACAGACTGGAACTGTTTGGCTTCTGTTTGTTAAGAAATATTTTAATAAATCGTGGGCAACTCCGGTGATACGATACATAGCTAATTTTTGTGTTAGTAATTCATTCCCAATCACATCGAACGCCTTTGTAAGGTCACAAAAAATCCCTGCTGTTTTATACTCATCATCAATGCTGGTAATGATAGAATCCATTACACTTTGCGCGGCAGCTGTGGTGGACCTACCTTTCCTATAAGCAAATTGTCTGTCGGATAATGAGTCGTTTATTTCTAAATCTTCCATAATGCTTGTAGATATAATGGATTATCATTTTTGATATGTTTGGAACTATTGTGATAGGCCTGTGGCTTTCAACCGGGTCTTATCCCCTTTCCCCTTGAATACCGGACATACACGGGTATTTTTTTAAATGTTAGGATATATACCTTCGGTAATTATTTCGTTTATAAGGGTTACGAGTACGTCTTCTATTACTGGCCAGACAGACATTAATGTACTTATGAGAATATCGTATATGTCCAGTGTTTTTGATGAATGCAACATGCTCTTTACCACCCTCTCCAATAAGTCACAAGTAACAGTTGGAAGGCTGAACTGGGGAACATCCCACTCACCTACACACTTTATAAGGAATGACAGATATTTCTCACAATTACTATGTAAATCTAATTTTGAAGTAATTGTAAGGAATAGGAGGGGAAAAATGTTTGGACATTTGTTGCGCAATGACGAACTATTGACGGTTGTTGTTGAGGGAAAGATGGAAGGAAGGAAGGAGACAGAGAGGAAGACCGAGAATGGCATTCTGTGACCAAATAAAAAGAAAGGTTAATGTGAGCAGTTACAGGGAGGTCAAGGAGTTGGCTATGAACCGTGAGGAGTGGAGGAGGCTACACCGACAAGAGCATGGCTCTTAAATAAAATGAATGAATGAAATGTAAGGAAGTAATCATTGAAACAATTTGGAATTTTATCAGGCGGTACAAGGTTTCCATTATGCGTTATTTGCACATTTTGTGATTTAGTCGTTGCCAAAATTTAATTGTTTACGATTTGCCATATTACTGTACGTGAGTTTTTAGTGGACATTATCCTATTGTCATTGTATACACGACGGTCGCGAAGACTCATAGATTTTATTAAATCTGAATAGTGTTGCACGCAATTACCTAATTGTTGTGCAGAAATTGTTGTAAATTTCAATGCAATGATTGAGTTCTTAACTCACCCACAGAGTATGGTTTTCTTTTTAATCGTAATTTTTTTATAGGAAAATGTATATCAATATAGTATGTCAATATTATCTTATCAATGAACTAAATTTTTCATTATTGTAAATGTCAATGTTGTAAATAAAATCCCAATTATAATTATAAATGTCCTTATAAAATAAATTAATTGATTCTTCTTCAAAGATACGTCGATGTATAAATTTGTTTGCATTTTTGTGTCGCGTAACAGACAATGCAAACAGCTGCTCACTGTGGTCGCTTATCGGCGTATCTAACGGAGAAACGGTTACGCAACACTCATCGCTCGAACCTATCCCACAATCTAAAGAAGTGCTACAAGTGTCACATTCGCGTGTGGGAAAATCGACAATATTTTTTGAGTTATAACAGCTCAATAAGTCGTCTATGCGCCGCCTATCCGAGTTGTCAGTCATATAATCCACGTTTATATCACCGACTAAAATGAACCTTTTATTTTCGTCAAATATTACTGATAATTTTTCTTTTTCTTTATTTAAAATCACCGTTTTCGGTTCTATAAATACCAACAATAATAATATTTTCTGAATACAATTCTATCGCATTGTGATATTCAACACTTAGGCCCTGTAGGTCAGTTCTTTGCTTGAATAAAATTCCTGTCTTCGTAAACAAGGGTACACCGCCGTGATGGACGCGCGGCCGGCAGTGATAATTTGCAAGCTCATACCCACTTAACTTCAAGCGTTTTGTTTCGTTGTTTCTGCACCATGTTTCGGAACACACAATTATATCGGGATTGTGTTTGTGTAAAAATTATATCTAGTACTCCTGTTTTACTAGTAATGGAACGTACATTTCTATGTAAGGTCGTTATGTTAGGTTCGATTTTTGTATTTGAGGTTATCCCCGATCGTGCGGCGCGTGTGTTCTTCGTGAGTTTTGTGAAGTGATAATGTTGAACTTTCTAATGGAAACTCCAGACTCCGGCGGGCCACAACTCCGGCGGGCCACAGTCCAGAATCCCGGACAGACTGGACTTTGTTGGCTGGCATTTCCAGCATGAAGGACTGACTGATTGAAGGACAGCTGTGACTGTAGATGCTGCTTTATGTCTTCCGGAGTGGCTTCTACACTAAAATTAAACAAGTGAAAGCTGACAGTGCGCGGCGGTGCCGCACGGAGGCCTCCTGACTGCAGTTCACGGGTTCTTTTATTGATAGGCTTGGTGGTGATCGTAGATTGCCGTGTCTCCCTTGTGTCAGGGGTGGATGTACATGGAGTCGTTGAAACTGGTTCGTAGTTGTCAGTGGAGTGTTTGTGGATAGTTTTCTCAAGCGGTTGTTGAATCATCGTAATTCCGTGAGTCAGTGGAACGCTTAGCCTGTGTGGAATGCCTGAAATGGTGTTCGAGAGATGGAAGTGGATGTGTGTTGCTGCCGTATTGTGCTGCTATCATGTGAGGTAATATTTTTGTATTTGCGTTTACTCTTGCGTCTGGTTGTAATTACGTGTGTTGTGGAGTTCAAATTGTCAATTTTCCTCATTAATTGTGACAATTTTTCGTCTTGTGTTGATATGTGTATGTTTTGGGTTTTGATAATTTCGTTGCAGTTATCTAATTTCATATTCAAGGCACTGATTTATAGTTCCAAATTTGAAATTACTTCCACTAACCTATCAAGGGCAGCTTTCGGTGGTGGAGCCATTTTCACCATTAACTTACAAATAAATGGACGACGGGTCTAATACAAAAACCACGAAAAAAATGTCCCAAGTCAACCTATTCGAAATTTAAATTGTAATGTCATCGCAGTATCGCGCTGTCAGTAGAACAAATGAAGACTAAAGCGGAGTGTCGCGCTCTGTATACGATTTTAGCGCCTTACAAGTGCGGACACTTTTTAGCGCGGACCCGACGTCCATATAATTGTAAGTCAATGATTTTCACTGATTATTTTGTTTTGTATTTCACAACACAGATTAATCTTGTAATCAACTGAATAATTGCGTTCGTTTTAGTTAACTTACAAATGTTTAAATTACTAATAATATTAAAAATTCACAGAGCGTTTAAATTTGGCAGTTAGCCGCACCAGCGCCACCTGGCGGAGTATATGTATGGAAGTGTGTCGTCACTCAGGTAACTTTACAGCTACCAGTCACGTCTGGAGATGTTGCTATTAACTGTATTTAAATATGTATTGAATTGATATTCAATTATTTTTTGCGAAATTACTCCATTAGTTTGTTTAATTATTAATACAAAGATCGAACATGTAGAAAAAAATCCTTCGGTCTTCGAGTTTTAAGTTAATAGATAAACAATTATTAAGTTTCATAGCACAGTTAATTAAATTCCAACTCAAACTCAAGTCTGCTCATTCGCTTACGAATCTTTTTTTTTATAATACCTACCAAGTGACAGTACGAACAAGTCGTGTGGCTGGTGTTATGCGCCTATTCATAACAGTTGCAGTACCACTCGTAGCCTTATATCGCAAAGATCTTAGGGGCATTGCCGTTATGCCCGTCACTCTGACACATAAGTTGGCAAGTCCCATGTGCCTGTAATTTCACCAGTACCCTTCCCTTTCCCAGGCGGAATGTAGTAATGCTTACAAGTACGGCAGTACTTCCCTGGATGAACTCTTTCTCCAGGCGCATTACTTGTTCGTCCCAGCGCTTGGCAACATAAAAAAAAATTCGTACCACAAATGGCTAAAGTAGAGTATGGACAATATTTACATTTTTTTTAAACACTTTTACACATCTCTATAATAAGGGAGTGTCTTAACAACAGAAATTACTCACCTGACTTTTATAGAGGTCGAATAGAGCTTGAAATAGGGTAGGATTTTCAGTAAAATTCTTTCCAGTCTCCTTTTCCAGTTTTACAACTAGGTCTTCGTATGGTAAAAACTCTTCTTGGATGGAGTCTGTCTTAGCTTGTGCCATAAGAGTTTTGAATCTTTGACAGTTGGAGTAGTACCGGAGCTGTAATGAAGATTATATGTTTAGTATAGAACTGGAATAAACATAATAATATGACCTCTAAAAGATC
>NW_020655567.1:0-12545 GCF_003589595.1 Hyposmocoma kahamanoa | reverse complement strand
TTAGTTAAAATAATAACAACAATTTTCATGTTGTATTTTTTTCTCATTTGTAAGAGGTGTCACATTACATTACGGTAACTTTTTTATTTGATTTTTGTTTAAAAGCAGAACACAGCATGTGAACTAGTTTTTTTGTTTTATTGTTATTAATTACCAATACTTTATCGTCGAGTAGAATACTTGTACTCTATATATATTCGTTTTCAATACCTCTTTGTAATTCACCAAATAGGTCTATTGATGTTAAAGTTTGCGCACCACACAGTATACTATACCTACATAATTATATATACATAGTTGCAACCACAAAGCACGTTGCAACTCTGGTTGCAATTTGCTCGCAATTTGTTAATAGAACTCAGATTAGCACGTCTATTTAAAATAGGACTTAATGCGTCCATTACTTTTATATCTTAGTTGCGGAGTGAAATAATAAAATACCTAGCACTACTAGACTAGAACCTAGTTCCACGGTATTTTAAAAACATTAAAGGCAATTTTTTTATTAGTAATTTATCTATCCTTTAACGAGGGAAAACATAATTTCTGGTTTAGTTAGATTTAATTTTAATTTCTATGTCGAAAAAAGAAACATGTAAGTAATTCTACAAACCGGGTCGAGTTGTTAGAGTATGAAATTGCCATTCTATATAGAACAATAATATTATAGTACCTAAAAAAAACTATAGAAAACAAATACTTATAGAAAATAAAATTGTAATATGTTGTAGAAGAGCCATGTAGTCACTATCAAATTACTACGAAGATTTCGTAACAAATACTATTTTTCATTTTATGTATACGTTACTGTGTTTGCCTAAAGGTTAGTTTCTCTTACCAGTCCCAATATAAACTCACAAGTGGAGTTGTTTAACTTTTTTCAAGTTATTTGCATATTCGATCGTCCAGTTTGATCATTTTTAGGTTCTCTTTTACTATGGGCCATGAACCGTTTACACTGGGGACACGAAGCATTATGAACTCGGAAGATAGTGGTGTTACAAACGTGTCTAATAATAATAAAATATACGAGGAAATCTTCGCGTTCCAAGTTTTCGAAAAGTAACTTAAACTCACTGCGAGCCATTTTTTTCTGTAAAAATATCTATACAGCTGGCCGTCACTTGCCTTGGTTATAAAAAGGCAAGTGATGTTTTAGTAGCAGTAGAGCTCCTTGTGAAAGAGTTCGTCCAGGGAAATACTGCCACCTTACCTATTTCTGCCGCCCAGCATTAATGTAAGCATTACTGCGTTTCGGCTTTGAAGAGTAAGGGTGCTAGTGAAATTACAAGCACATGGGACTTGTCAACTTATGTCTCAGGGTGACGAACGCAGTGGCAGTGCACCTCCGATCTTTGCGATTTGAAGCTCTGAGTGGTACCTACCGTAAACCGACGTTACTTTGATCAATTTTGAAATTTAAGCGTCTGTAACGTCTGTAACTTTTGTCCTGTGATTTTTTTAAAATGTCGAATTAATGGTTTTATTAGTTCTCTATAAAAACGTTAAAAGAACAAACAATTTTTCAATACTGTTAGAACAAAAAAAAAATAAAAACAGCGTGATGAAAGTTATAATTGATTTGGGTTACTTTGAAACTTTAGCACGAATTTTTAGCATGAATATATAATATACATTAAGGCAAAAAAAATAATTCAAAATCAGCCAACAGGGAAAAACGTTTTTGTTGTTTTTATATCTTGGGGTATCCTTTGATCGCGTAAAGCTACCAAATATGACAGAACTTTTGTTTTAATTGAAGATTGTTGTATTTATTATACAAAAACTCCATAAGACATTATAAAGCAGTGATGCCCCTCTGATGGTTAGCATGCCGTCCACGATTTGACTCAATGCGTCTTCTGACCTGGCTTCTGAGTAATTTCGGAACCCCTTAACCGACCCCCTAACGGATCCCCTCACCGACCCCCTAACCGGCCCTCTTAACGGCCCCCTAACGGACCCCCTAAGAAACAATTTGTTTCTATTTGAAAAAATTTGTTCTAAGAAACAATTGAAACTAACAATTAAAACCCGTCAGGGGGTCGATTAGGGGTCGGTTGGGGGGTCGGTTAGAGGGTCCTTTAACCCACCCCCTCACCCACCCTTAACCGACCCCCTAAACGGCTCCCTAACCGATCCCCAACCGACCCCCAACCGAACCCCAACCCGCCCCTTAACCGACCCCCTAACCGACCCCTTAACCGGCCCTCTTAATGGCCCCGTAACCGACTCCCTAATCGACCCACCAACCGACTCCCTAATCAACCCCCTAACCGACCATTAACCGACCCCCTAACTGGTTTTAATTGTTAGCTTCAATTGTTTTTTAGAACGACTAAAAAAAATTAATCGCAATTAATTTAATTGCAATTAAAATCAATTCAATTGAAATAAATTAAAATCAACTTTTTTTTCAATTAAAATCGATTGTTTAATATGATTGAATTTCTGATGGAAACTTAATTGATTAAGTCCCCACACAGTTCTCAGGTACGGTATTATTATATAAATATGCTGTCAAATTCGGAGTAATTATTAGATGCAAGCGTTACTTTGCTGAAATCGATGTTAATAAAAATGGAAGTAACTTAGTTTGCTATTCCGCGAACCTATTATATTCAACAACTACTGAAGACGAGTCAGGTCATATTTTTGGTGTGTTATTATTGACTTTTGTCGCTGGGTTCGCTGAGTTCGTGGTTCACGAAGTATAGCAAACTATGTATAAGGTGTCCCAGAATCTCATGGCATTAAATATTAGAACAATCGAACGACTTTCGCCAGGCAATGTTAACTTGTCACATGTCAATTAAAAATATTAATTGTATGACATGGCTTTCTGAACTTTTTTCACTTGAAAATAACGATTTTGTAGCAATCATACTTAATCATAACTGAGAATCCGCTTCAATCTCAAGCAAAAAACATTGTATAATAATGTTTGTCGCAAAATCAACTACGAATTGGATGCATGCAAGTCACAATTCGCTGGTTTTGCCGATTAATAGTATATAAACTTGATCTTTGAAATTTTAACGAAGCCAAATCAATGCATGTGGTCAGTGGTTATTAATTTTTGTTGTATGGTGCTGGTCGGCAAAACTATAGTGTGTATACAAAATTGGTAAAAAAAAATGGCGTAAATGTGAGTTACTTCAAACTGCAAACGTAAATAAAACTATCACCCATGAAATTGATATATTTTTGTTTCATTTTAAAATGTGTCAAAAATTACTTACCTTTCCCACACACAAATTCATACAGAACTTAAAAGCAATAACTGGTTATGGTTAATTAAAATATATGAAATATCTTGTACATTTTTTCCTACTATATTGATGTTGCCCACTACAAATTTAAATTTGTCTACATGCCATAAAATTCTGGTCCACCAATATCTATGTAATTAGTAATTCAGAGTTTTCCGCGACTTTTGCTCTTGTCCATGGATTTTTTTTACCTAATGATTCAAACTAAACGTCAGTGGTGCCTTTCTGTCAGTCAGTGGGGGGGAGGGGGGCAAAAAACTATGTTTTTGTCTGTGGTTGTTAAGAAAGTAGTTGTTTTTTTTGTATTAAATTTCACTTTATATTTCCATTAAAATTGCGGATTAAATTACTTTACACGATGAATAATGCGCTGCAGTTCTCTTTACGTTGGAATAATTACGTTACACACGTGACGGAAGCGTTCAATGTGCTTCGTTTTGAGGACGACCTGGTTGATGTCACTTTGTGTTGTGATGGTGGCAAAATTAAGGCACACAAAATGTTACTGTCGGCGTGCAGTAACTATTTCAGACAGATATTTAAAGAAAACCCTTGCCAGCACCCAGTGATTATATTCAGGAATTTCAAATATGAGGATTTGAATGCGATAATCAACTTTATGTATCATGGTGAGGTGAACATTTTTCAAGAGCAGCTGGAGTCCTTTTTGATAACTGCTGAGTTTCTGGAAGTGAAGGGATTGACTGATAACATTGAAGATGAGGTTACTAAGAGTCAGTTGAGGGTTAGTGATAGTACGTCCTTAGATTTAAGTTCAAAGAGTAAAGTAGTTGATGATGTTGTGCCTGTATTGTCTGACGAGCCTATAAATTTGGCGACTATCCAACCTGTTAAAGAAGAGTACATTCCACAACCGAATACTAGCAGTGCACCTGATAAGGAGAATGGGAGCCCACGGCCAGAAGAGGCTAAAACAGATGATAGTACAAGCAGTAAACAAAAGCCAATTACGAACACTAGTGAAGAGATGCAAGTTGATCAGCAGTCCACATCAGTGGAGGATTTATCAGAGAAAAATAGCTCAGGTAAGTGGATGTTTATAAATTCCCTGTCATGAGTGAATTTTGGAAGCTATGTATATGTTTATATAATAACCTGCACACATTAAAAATAGGCAATGTAGCCAGAACATAGGGGCATCAAATTACACAGGATCCCTACAGTTGGAAAGTGTTACCAGAAGTCCTGAAACAGAGATATCAGTGGGAACATACCCCCTGCAAATTGGGGATGTCTAGATATTAGTTCTGATAGTTGTTTCTGAAACTCAAGGGATACAAGTTATTATCATATTATCACCTCTTATGGTATAAAACGGTATGGCATGGTGTAGCAGGCTGGTATCTGTGCTGTAATGGCTATTTTATGTGTAGCAGGTGTACACCTGTCCAACTTACACCTTCCAAGCTCCTCCAGAAACCATCTTCTCGGGTTTGCTGAAGGCTGTGCCTCCTACTACCTCCTACTACTACATGCACACTCTGCATAGAGTTACATTTGATGCCTAAATTGAAAAGGTGTTTATTATATTGACCATGATGCATTAAGAGCCCCCGCAAACTGCAGACTTTTAATCACCCAATAGTTTACTCGGTTCCTTAATCAGTATGAAGATGTACGCAAGTGCGCACATTATAACGATTCACTATTGGCCGATTAAAAAGTTTGATGGGCTACCCAATTGCTTTCAAACTTTTCTGTCAGCAAACTATCAGCCGACTGCTAATCAGTATGGCGCTCTTCCAAGCTCGCACATTTGCCGATTGTTTAGTCGGCTGACTGGGCCGATAGCTTCACTTCACTCGGAGCGACAGCGCAGGGCGGTCGTGTTATGATGGCAATTCTTCGCGAAACGTCTGTAGAAAATTTGATTGAGGAAGTAGAAAAGAGATCTGCACTCTATAAAAAGAAATTAAAAGAGTACTCTGACATGAATGTCAAGAAAATGCTATGGGAGGGAGTCTCTGAAGCTGTGGTTCCAGACTAGAATCAGCTTAGAGCCGAGAATAAAACAAAACATGGTACAATACATGTGTATTTTTATTTATATCAAAAGTTTTTAACGCTACAATTGGTACATTTTCGAATCTTCTAAATGCGGACGTTAGTACCATATCTTGCCACTATTTACCTGACTCTGCATCTGTTCCCTTATAGAGCCTAAACTCCTTCGCAATTGCTAGTCCAATTAATTTCACAAGTTCATTGACACTGGTTATGCTCATTCGATAATAGGCAAAACATTTTTTTGGGAAGTTTAATAATTTGGAATGCTTGATATAAAATTTTCCTTGTAATAATCTATCACTGTAGATGGGATGCACCCAATACTCTCTGTTTCTTTTCTTGATCCTTTTCCTCTGTTGTATAAAAGCAATAATAACATTTGTAGACCATTTAATTCACAACACTCCCTTCAAGAGCAGCTTACCAACTAGTATAATTTTTCGAGAGAAATCGGCCGACGGTATGCTAGTCTGCGCGCTCGCCACCGACCAGACTATTTAGTCGGTCCAGTGTGCTAGCAGCTCAACCCGACTAAACTATTGGCCGATTAAAAGTCTGCAGTCTGGGGTGGTTGTAAAAGCAGTATTCAGCATCAGACAGACAGCTCTTGCCTTTTCAGTTTAAGAGATTTTCAAGATAATAACATATAATAATAATATTATAAAAATAATAATAATAAGATAGACAGGTATTGAGCTGTAGTAAGGGTTGTTCAAATATTGTTATGTACCTTCGTGTATTTTTGCTCTTGACTATTCATTGAGGAGGGCCACTATGTATTACGGCCCTGCAACATATATCTTCAACGACTTCCAGTTGATCCATTGTAGGGTTACATATTATGTGCATATGCCTCCATAAATACACCACACTTCTATTCAAACTCTATTAAAAGTAGGCTTCCTATACTGAACCCATCAATAATAGTTTATTGGGCAGAGTGCACAACTTACAATTATTCCAAGCTCACAGCTCATGCAATGTCATGGTTCAAATACATATCAATACCTACTTATCAACATAAATTTAAGCATACCTATTCCATAAAATATACCTAACGTCTAATCTATTGAGGATATTTTATCTTTAGATACATTGAATTCCTTAACTAAAGACATAATAAGCATTTTCTTAATTCATTATTATTACCTTGTTTCAGAATCAGAACTCGCTAAGTTTCGCTGTCAACTATGTCCTAAAGGATTCAAGCATCCAACATCATTGACATTACATAAAGATTCGCATGCAGGGAAAACACAATGTCCAGTGTGTCACAGATCATTTTCACGTTCATATGATATGAGGAGCCATCTCCAAAGGATCCATCAAGGAAAACAACTGACAATCAAGGAAATCCGATACAAACATAGCAGTGAATCAGTTCCACCTAAGCAATTTACACATCATATTTAGCTTTAGCACTATGGTAACTAAAGTTACCATTCAAGTATGCACTTAGTGCAAATAGGTACCTATTTATAAAATTGTTGTAAAAGCTATTGATTTTACATAAAATTATGTATTGAAATTATGAATGTTGTATAATGTATTAATTCAATCAAATTATTTTTATTTATGAAATCTACTTTGTAAGTCACAAACACAAACTTGCTCATTTGTGTAGCTTAGGCTATTTTTGTACTAGTCTAATTACATTAATCGTTTTACAAAACATGTTTTTTTTACTATTATCCATTACCTACATACACATAAAATGTATTACATGCAGAAAAAAGCAATTTTTATATTATTACTTTAAGCCGAGGTATTTCAATGCGAGCCTAGATTTTAGGTGAGGTGTGGGGATTGCGCCTCGCGTCCCGCAATCCGCGCGGTGCAAATTAATACGAATACAATAAGAACAGGCGGGGAAAATTTGACAAAAATCCGACGTCGACAATCGCTCGATGGCGACTGTCGGGGCAGCGTCGGGTCCATAATCTGCTGGGCAATTTACAAATTTTGGGATAAATGTGAATTTAATAACTATATAATAACAAATTTAATATGGCTTCAGTTTAAATGAAAAAAATAATTGCATGTTCTCTGCAGCACTTAAAGAGAAAAATCTCTATATAATAATTGTGTGCAAAGTTAGATATTTTATTCTTTTTAGTCTGTTTTCAGGATTTTATTTGATCGGTTAACAAATTAGCGCATACTTTAAGACAATATCCATAAGTGGCTCGTATATTTTTTGTAAGGTATTTACAATTAAATAACATTGTAAATACTTAAACTGTTTTCCCCTTCACCTGTGACTCGCCTTAAACAAAATCAAAGAAGCAATTAAGTACTGTAGGGCTAGCACGATAAGGCACGACTTGCGCGAGAGCGATATATAGCGCTAGATCTCCATGCGAGAATAGCAGTATCTCGCGTTTTATGTCGCTCTCGCGCTAGACGCGCCCTCACGACAAGACTCACGTGCGCTGAACGCTTCTGACACCTCGTGATATTCGCTGCCAAGTAGTGTTTTAACGTTCATACTTACCATGAACACGAACAAAAAACTTTCAAAAATTACGTCACGTGATTTACCCCCGTAAATGTGTGTGCAAGTGTGACCGTAGCGCACGCGAATCCTGGCTGGGGCCTTACCACGAACTCTTATTACGGTTCAGTTTAGGACCTAAAATGAATCGTAGTGAGACAGCGCTACATGAAGTGTATTATTTTATTTATTTATTTATTTTATTTATTTATTTCTAATTACAACGGACACATCCAATTACAGTAATTAGCAGGTACAATAACAATAACAAAGTAATAATAATAATAGTACAAAAATATAAAATTTAACACATAGACAATAATTACAAACAGGTAGACTCACATTCATCATTCTCGCAAAACATTATACAATTATTTAAGATCTCCTTCCATCCATCCGCATACACATCACATTCAGGCTTATCAAACAAGAGCGCGTTGATTTGAGCCAGAATCCAACAAAGAGGGGAATGTGCACGTGCCACCGTGCGGGCGTGCGGTGGAGCAAACAAGCGACGGTGCGGCTGACCCGCCCGCCGCCGCAAGTACTGCTCTGGGACGTACAGGAAACTCAGTTGGTTGTGGAGATCAGGAGCATCAATACAACCCCGAAGAATTTTCATTCCTATTAAAATTTGATTTCTTGCTCTACGCGCTCTAAGGGAATTTAAGCCCAGAATTCCTAATAGAAATGAAGTAGGGTATAGATAGGGGTAATAGGTGTAGATGCGCTTGTACAAATATCTTAGGAATACCTTCTGGACTTTTTCTAGCATCAGGATGTAGGTGCTTTCATAAGGGTGCCACACGCAACTACCTGCTTCAAGTTTACTACGCACAAGTGTGTAGTAAAGAAGTTTAATAGTTCGGGGATTCCTAAAGTCACGACAATTCCGAAGGACAAAACCCAAACGTCCAAAACTTTCTTTCACCACGCATAACATATGATCATGAAATGTAAGTTTGGAGTCAAACATTACGCCTAGGTCCTTCGTTGATTCTAAGCGTGTAAGATCATCATTGCCTAATCTATATTGATAGCGTGTTCTAGACAGCTTTCTTCCGAAGGTCATAACACAGCACTTTTTAATGTTTAAATGCATCTTATTTTGTTCACTCCATTCAAGCACTGAATCCACATCTTGTTGCAGTAATATGCAGTCTGTTTGTTTCCTAATCACGAAGGCCAACTTTAGGTCATCTGCATACATAACACATTTTGCATTTTTAATAACTTGGACAAGGTCATTTATCATGATCAGGAATAACAAGGGACCAAGTATTGAACCCTGACTGACTCCGGAACGAGTGTGATAAGGTTTAGATATATAACAGCCATACTTTACATATTGTTGACGATCGCGAAGATAATTTGAGAATAAATGAAGCAAACGAGGAGCGAACCCTAAATTTTTTAGTTTACCTAGAAGGATATCATTGTCAACCCTATCAAAAGCTTTCCGGAAATCGAAGTACACAACATCAACTTCATGGCCTTTATCCATACTCTTCGAGATGTACTCCACAGTTGTTAATAGATTTGTTTCGACTGACCTTCCCTTTCTAAAACCATGCTGCTCATTGCATATCATTGTGTATATCACCATCCAGCTTTTTTGTCGTTACGAACCTATACTGAACTGTATTATGAGTACATAGTAAGGCCCCTGGTAGACAAAAGTTCTTGTTCTCTCGCTAGTTTTGTTCATTTACATTTTGTAGATTTATAATTATAACTAATACGACGCTGTTAGGCCAGGGGGCCTGCTCCCATTCTCCGTCAGGAACAATCACTCTCAAATATACAATACTCGACCAAATTAAAATACGCATGATGCCAATGAAGCGTCATACTTGACATTGTCTTTTGATTGAGTATTACTTAATTGACAGTAATTGTTTCGGTTAGATGAGAGAGTGGACTCCCAGAAACAGCGTACAAGAGTTTTTTTTTATGTTATCAAGTGACGGAACGAACTAGTTGTGAGCCTGGTGGTAAGCGACGCACCTGTCCATAACAGTTGCAGTACCACTTAAACATTTGCAGTACCACTTAGTGTTTTAAATCGCAAAGATCTGAGGGGCACTGCCACTGCGCCCGTCACCCTGTGACATAAGTTGATAAGTTCCATGTGCCTGTAATTTTACCAGCAGCACCCTTACCCTTCAAAACCGAGACGCAATAATTCTCATATTATTAATTGCTTGGCGGCAGAAATATCTATGTAGGTAAGGTGGAAGTATGTCCCAGGACGAACTCTTTCATAAGAAGCGCTGCTGCTACTTTTAGTAGACTCCCTGCAGCTTGAAGGCAATCAACCTTTCCCGATCGGAAACTGCGTCTTATCCGAGTCGAGGCGTATAATATTGCGGATGGGCTGCCCGATCGGGTAAATTCCAATTTGAATTAAAATCAGGGCCCCTGAACCTATTGTGTTCCTCCCTTACCAGTTGTCAAGAACTAAGAAATACACAAAGGTACAAAAACTTGTCATAACAACACCTGAATAACCCTTACGGTTGTAGACAGGATAAGGAAACACTCATAACGTCAGTTAATCTCGAAAATTTCTTGAGCTCAAAAGGCAAGAACTACGTATTCTAACTGCCGCCCTACAAGAACATCTTTTCAATTTAGGTACCTATCACGGACAGTCCTTTATGCAAAGCGTGCAAGGAGGGGAAGGAAATGGTCGCACACATTCTACTACAAGCTCCAGCGTGGCCAATTACAGATCGAAATACGAGATCGCTCCCCGAAGTCTTCGAGGAGGTTCGGTGGCACGAATTGGACCCTGCACCTATCACACGCAAAATAGGCGCCTAGACGTCGAGCTGCGGACACCAAGTAGTGATTCTACAAAAATTACGCAACATGATAGGTATAGTACTATAAGAACTATTGTACGATACAAAATTTTAAATTCTTTATTTTTTGTGCATAGTTTTTACTCTATAAAAATAGGTTAAAAACTATGGACAATCAAATTTAACTTTTTGGAAATTTTGTTTTTCTTGGCGCCGCGCCGTGCGCAGTTTTGTTCCATAACAAAAAACAATAAGAAAAAATGTCAACAAATTCTGGGAAGTTTCAGTCAATCAACATGGGGACAACTTGGCAGATTCAGATTCATCAATTCCTTATAATAATTCAGCTTCTTGTTGCGGTACAACGATTCTCCAAAGCAACAGTAGCCACGTGTCCAGTTTTATTAAAAAAAGAAGCAATCATCCGGTCTGAGGCACTTTGCACGCGCGCCACTTTTGTTGGTTTCGGCTCATCTCAAAAGAGCCATACGCTCGATTGTTGCTTTGTTTTGGGATCGTAACTATCCATGTTTTGTCACCTGTTTATTATGTCCCACACTAAATTTGACGCCCCTTCGTTGAATATGGTAAGCATGGCATTGCACCAAGCGACGCGATCCGTTTTTTGAGCCTCAGTCAATTTGTCCAACGAGAGCACAGCTTTTTCACACCCAAATCTTTGTGTAGTATTGGTATGTCACATGCCTGTCTGTTTTGATCATACGGCGCACAGCATCGATGTTTTTGTTGTTCACAGCAGTAGACGAGCGACCATCACGAAATTCGTCACTGAGATTCACACGACCGCGTTTGAATTCTGCAAACCAGCTATAAATAGTCATCTTGCATGGTGCTTCATTGCCAAAAGCAGTTTGAAGCCGAGTGATGCTCCGCTAAGCTGTTAAATTACTCTTAAAGTCGTAGAAAATCATACTACGAAAATTTTCACGAGTTAAATACATAGTAATGTAGACATCAAATTTCTAAAATGACGCCACAATGTAAAAACAAGTGACAGTCTTAGAATAATAACGCATAGAAACCTAGCCCGCACACGCTAAGTGAGGCAAGTTAGAGGGTTCCAAACGCGTCCCAGGAGCGCGCGGGCTGTTAGTGCTCAAGGTCATATTGCACCGCGAACAGCTCCAAAATTTTTTGCTAAAAATGACGAAATGTGCGGTAAATGGGTGTAAAATACAACAGACAAACAAAATAGACACTAACATCGCATTCCACAAGTAAGTAATGCGTTTCAACTCATATTTTTATGTAAATATTCACTAAAACAGAAAAATAATTTCGCGGCAACAAGATACGAAAGTGTTGCAAAGTAACGAATTTTTTTTCTCCCCATTTTGCTATTCTGTATCAAAATAATTATATTACGTAAATTTTAGTGGTGCATGTAATTTAGATTTATTTGCGCATCTTGAACTAATATTTACTTTAATAAACATTAAATGTTTTCGTTAACTCCTGTAAGTGATTGGGACACTTAATTATTTTATAATACTTTTAACGGCTCTGCGTTCATGCTTTATTGAATAATTATTTATTTTAATTTTATTTGAATTGGAGCACATATTGCAACAAATTTACAGTACTTATATATTTGTTTCTACTATAGTGTTGGCACCACCAGTACAACTTTGATAGCTTATTATATGTCTTTCTTTTCGTAACTCAAGCGAAATATTTTATATTAAAATATTTTATTTTCTTAAAAGGGGAGCATTCTTAAGCGATTTTTTAATCTATTTTAACAGTTATTTTCTTTAATGTTTGCTTATGGCATTTTCGGTTTTAGGTTTCGAATATGGCACTTATTTCTAAATCCAAGATGCGGGCGCGATTTTTCGAATAATGGCAAGTTGGGTATCGTTTTCGAGATGTTTGGGAATGTTCAATACAAATATGGCACTCATTTCTAAATCCAAGATGGCA
>NW_020655566.1:0-12723 GCF_003589595.1 Hyposmocoma kahamanoa | reverse complement strand
TGTGTGTGTGTGTGTGTGTGTGTGTGTGTGTGTGTGTGTGTGTGTGTCTGTGTGTCTGTGTGTCTGTGTGTCTGTGTGTCTGTGTGTCTGTGTGGCTGTGTGTCTGTGTGGCTGTGTGGCTGTATGTCTGTGTGTCTGTGTGTCTGTGTCTGTGTGTCTGTGTGTGTGTGTGTGCGTGCGTGCGTGCGTGCGTGCGTGCGTGTGTGCGTGCGTGCGTGCGTGTGTGTGTGCGTGCGTGCTGTGTGCGTGTGTGTGTGTCTATGTGTGTGTGCGAGCGTGCGTTAGTCCGTGCGTGCGTCTGTGTGTCTATGTGTGTGTATGTGTGTCTATGTGTGTTTGTGTTCGTGAGTCTGGTTGTATGTATGTAATTGAAATTGAAGCACTAAGTGGCACTACAACTGCTATAGGCAGGCGTGTCTCTTATCATCAGGCGTACGACTTACTCATTCCGTCACTTGATATCATAAAAAAAATTTATGTGAACTTAAGATACAATGGTGAAAGTGAAATATATAGCAGTTAAAAACCAATTTAAAAAACACCTTTTTATTCTTGATAAATCACAACAATAACAGAATTCCAACATTACATAAACTTATTTTAAAATATCCAGATTAATCGTAAAAAAAACAAAATAACTTTTATGGTCCAACCGGGATCGAATCCGTGACCTGTTTGTAAATGTATTTCAGCATATTGGTCTAATTAGTGTGGAATGTCCAAGAAAAGAGATAGATTCTTTAGATTAAAGAGCTGTTTGTAATTCGTCGCGACATCTGGTGTACCAAAAGGTACTAAATACCCGTCTACGTTGTCTTGTACCATGATTAGCATTCCTCTGGAGTGTATCGGTCCATGGTTTTTATCAACTAAGAGACAATAGGGCTAAACTTTTTACTTAGTCTTCACGTTACATCTAAGTTCCATGTATGTTATAACTTAGATTCTATTAAGCTCTTAATGTCGTCGTAGACGCCGAAGAAGACAAAGCCGCCGATCATGAAACTTGTTACTCGAGGCATTATCCCTGTAAAAGATAGCTTCTTGAAGCGCACCATTCATTACTCAAATTGTAAATAATAATAACAGACACTCATAGCCCTATGGAAACCCTGTGTGACGGGTGCCATGGACACACAAATAGACAACCACAAATTACAACCAAACTCACGAGAGAAATAAATGTAGGTGACACAAATATTTCTCCTGGTCCGGGATTCGAACCCGGGACCTCAGGGCTGCACACGAGCATAGTAACGTAGTTAAAATTAAAAAATAATAATGAATGGATCTTTTCCTATACAATCTTTTATGCCTAAGTTGTACCTCGGTACACAATTTGGACCAAAACTTACCACCTTTACAACTTTAGAACACCTTTGTATATTTAATCTGTATTTTATAAATATATAAAAATAATAACTTTATAAATTAAATAAAAAAAGCAAAAGTTTTTAGTGCTTTATTGCCATAATACAAAGGGCAGGCGTTGGCACTTCTTCGTAAAATTTTCAATCGTTTATATTTTTTCAACTAATGTAGATAGGAAGCGTATACCTTTAATTCGTGAAAGTAGGAAATAGGTAGCAATTATTGGTAATACATACTTCTGGAAAATCTGCTCCCTTCAGGCTGAACAATGTGGCCACCAGCCATCCTGACGTCAGAATGGCTGGCCCATTATTTTTTTTAATTTCTCAGAATATATCAAAGGTAGTAATTATAGAAATGGTGGCTTTTTTTTTTTGACGGGGGGGGGGGGGGAAATCTTTATGGAATGGTGACCAGCCATCCTGACGGTCACAGATCGAACACTACGAAAAATTCCTTTGATTCGGCTGGATTCGAAGCATCGCGAGCAAGCTTCAATAAACTTAAAAATTCAATTATCTATACTGGAAAGAGGTGGCGATAATAGGCACAAACCTGCAAACAGGCCTCTCACTCCGGACTCCAAATATATACTACTCAGTACAGGCCTGATGCGCAACTTGCGGTCAGCGGTGTACCCGTTGGCCAGCATGATACGCGTCTTGGCGAGGTCCAAAGGCGTCGTCACACCGGCCGCGAACCCTCCGGCAATTGAACCGCATATTGCACTCTGGAATATAATTTTAATGTTAGAAACACATCAAGGAAAGAAAAAGCCCGGCTTAAACTGAGTTCGTGCATGGTGGCTAGATAGTAAGTCAAAACATGCCGTGTGTTTTTTTAACTGATACAGTATGGGGAAATCCGAAACTATAGGAGATACAGGGAAACTGTCTTAGGAACCATTTTTTTTGTTGTGATAACAATTTTGTATCCGACCGGATCGAAGGAATTTTTTCTGAGTGTTCGATCTTTGTATTAATAATTATAACAAACTAGTGGAGTAGTTTCACAAAAACTAATTGAATATCAATTCAATAAAACATTTAATTAATACAGTGAATAGCGACATCTCTCGCCAGGACTGGTAGCTGTAAAGGTACTAACTGGGTTATAAATCTGTTATAGATTTCTCATAGATGGCGCTAAACGACTAAAAAGTAATTGAAAGACCAAGTACAAAGACACGACGCAAGCACATAGAAAAATTCGTGAGGTCCGTTGGTTCGTTCCGTGGCTTAGTTGGAATAGCGTCTGGCACGGTATGCAAGAAGACGTCGGTTCGAATCCGACCGGATCGAAGGAATTTTTTCTGAGTGTTCGATCTTTGTATTAATAATTATAACAATTTTGTAGTTTCTGTTCTGATTCTTGATGTTACAAGTTCACCAAAACGTACGTTCACTATTGTCCACTATAGTTTTCAGTTCGCGGTTGCGCGCGCGGCCATTGTTGCATTCGCCGGCGATATTTCAACTGCGCGGAAGCGAGTATTTTGTCACCAGTTGGGTGACGTTGTCTGTCTTACGTGCGAATAAGGTTGGGGAAAAGGGTTGAAATAATGAAGTAAATATTTTTTAAATATTGAATCACAATCAACCATTGCTAATACGATTCAAAAATTAAAGTGTCTAAATTTTGTACCATTTTGGGCGTAACCACTTCCTCTTTTTCCTTCTCACCTGCAAGCTAGTGACCTGTCCCTCATTGTTCTGCCTGACAAAGGTCTTGAGCATCTCCCAAACTGGGAGCTCGATGAAGCTGAATGGCAGATCTCGTAAAACTGTTGATAAGAAGCCTCTGTAGACGCCGCGACGGAATCCTTCGGTTTTGTATGCCTGGAAAAGAATATACTTCATCTTTCTGATTGACTAATGCAAAAAGCCTATTATATTTAGTTAATTTGAAGACCTCGGCGGCCCAACAGTGGTCAGAGAAAGCCAAGTTAGGGAATTAACTTAGCCAAATTGGCCTAACTGTTTTGGGTAGTCCACCGGAGTCATCAAGAATATAACCAGAAATAGAGATGACATAAGGGCCATCCATCCCTGGCAACTCATGAGGCAAATGGGCCTTATATAACTTTTAAATATCAACTATCGTTTGCGCTGAAATCACAAATTAGAAAGCTGAAATAGGACAGCGCCTACAACTGACCTGTATATACGTCTCCGATAATTCCAAAAATATTCTTTATTTATTGTAATAAAGATAATATCCCTAGCATGGGGGGCTGTTCCATTCGGTGGTGTGGGAAAAACAGCAAAACATCTAATTACAAAACAAACGGAATCACATTTCATCGGTAATTAAATATGTAATTTTTCAATTTTCGTCCATTACAGCAAAGCTCATGTTAAACTGGTCATTGAAGTGAAACAATTGACGACACCCGTCAATTGTTTCGAATTCGCGCTGGCCGAATAATGATACGGCAGAATAGTTTTCAAACAAATTAAATGACATTTCGTCTCTATTTCTGGTACTTGATGATCGGAGTGAATTCTGTTGTTCTAATCCCCGGGTTCGGTTTTCAGATAGAACCTATTTGGAGAAATTAACTTTCTGAATTGCTTCTGGTCTGGGTGTTCTAGATAGTGGTCCGGAGTGAATTCCGTTGCTCTAGGTTCCGGATTCGATTTCTAAATTGGTTCTTGGTAGTGCCCTAGAGTAAATTCCATTGGTCCAGGTCTCGGATTCCACTCCAGGTAGGACCAATGTGGGAAATAAACTTTTCTGAGTTGCTTTTGGTCTAGGTGTTGTGGGTAGTGCCCTGGAAAGAATGTCTTTGCTCTAAGACTCAGGTTTTATTGCCGGTAGGACCAATTAGGGGGGTGAACTATTTGGTTTTGATCTAGGTGTTCTGGATAGTGCCACGGAGTGAATTCCGTTGCTCTAGAACATAGGTTCCCAAATTTTTTGGCTCACTGCCCAGTTAGGCAAGACAAAAAATATTTCAACACCCACCATCACAAAAAAATAATTGAAAACACGTATATTTTATATCAACTTAATAACAAAAATTAACCATATGTAATACAGTTAGTTATACAGAAGAAAATTAAGTTTTTTTTTTTTCAAATGCGGTAGCACCCCTTGGACATCATCAATTACCCCCCCCCAATTGCTGTCGAAGCTCACAATCCATTTTTGTTGTCCAAAGTAGGCTTTTTGGTACCTAGAACTAATCTGGTGCGACTTCATAGAATAAGGTTATTTGCAGTACCTATCACACGATGTAGAGTGAGTGAGATGGCCACTTCGCCCCGAGCACTTAAGTATCTAAATCAGTTGCTTAACTTTGACTCCTCGTTGGACCTTTTTGCATGCTCAGAATCAAAATTCATGTTTTCCGCAGGACGCTATCTGGAGATAGCAGTATTAAGTAATAGGTATTATGTGTTACTTTGAAATGTAGTAACAAATTAATTTTATCTATTTTTACATTAATGTTAATCTGTAATAATTTATTCTTTATATATCTATTTTCATATTTTATTCATTTTTGTAATTTACTTATTACTGTTTGTTCATTTAACTTTAAGTCTTACTATAACGTTTGGGTTGGCTGTAAGCAATATGTAATAAATAAAAAAATAAACTAAGAGAAATGTCGTCAAGAAGATCTATTTGAACTTTTCCCATAATATTATCCATCTTGCGTGAGCTGGTCCGTAAACCTAATGAAAATAAACGGGACTTTCGAAAAATAGAACTGTCAATCGTGCGCGGAAAAAAATTATGCGACGTCCATTCTTTAAAATAAAACTTTTCTGCATTGACTTACAATTATATGGACGTCGGGTCCGCGCTAAAAAGTGTCCGAACTTATAGGGCGTTAAAATCGTATACAGAGCGTCATTCACGCTTTAGTCTTCGTTTGTTCGACTGACAGCGAAGCAAGCAAAATTAGACAGTACTGCAATGACATTACAATTTAAATTCAACGTTTTACCTTTTTCATATTCCTTTACATGTCACTACGTTTAAATAGGTTGACTTGGGACATTTTTCTCGTGGTTTTTGTATTAGATCCGTCGTCCATTTACTTGTAAGTCAATGCTTTTCTGAATTACAATACAATACAATTGCTTTTGGTATGGGCGTCCTGGGTAGTGCTCGAGAGTGAATTCCGATGCTTTGGTTGTAGTAATAGCTACAATTTTTAACTTCCCCATGTTGGATTTTATATTTTATTTTTTTGTATTGGACATTTATCAAAAATAGTATAGGGTAGATTTAGCACTCGTCTCTTTCACCGGCCACATTGAACGATCACTGAACTGTGTGCATCAAAAAATGGCTAACTAGAGCGATTGTTTTTTTAATAGTTTATTTTGTTCGCAATACAACGGACTGTGCTCAGTAGTGAACCTGAGGATTTTTCTTCCTGTGGCGGCCGTATCCAGGCAGAATTGCTGCAGCTCGGTCTACTACTATATACTTGTTCCAGTCCTTATAGGAAGCTACTTGCAAATGCAGTTTGCTCGTAGTACAAGCACCTTTTAATGTAATTAAAAATCGCAAAAAATACAGTCCACTACTTATCGGTATTACACATCTTCTTTTCGCACCACCTCTCTAGTTTGAGACCAGGCAATTGGTGTTTTCTTTTTTGGAATTTTGCAGTTGGCAATTATTATATTCTTATTATAGTACAGAAAAACAAAAATCAATGTCTTTGTTTCGTCACGCGTTCGCACAACACACACACGATATCCCTAAAGATTTTTTTTTTAATTTTTTTTTATATTTTTTCAATTGGTAAGTTTTTTCATACTTTTTTATAATGGTGGATGAAAACATAACTGCGCTTTAGAAACACCTTGTGGCTATGTGACGCGTGAAAAGTTATACATACTTCAAGTAAAATACTGAAATTGGATTTGACGTTCTTTCCAACATAAGTCTGCTTGCGTTGTTTGGCTATTTCTGTTGGGACACGGATCACGCAGGCACACTGCAAAAGTGAAACGTTAAATATTAACTTTAATATTATTAATACAAATATCGAACACATAGAAAATTATTTCGATCTGACAGGATTCGAACATAAGTCTGTGACATAGCAAGGCGACCGAAATACCAACTGGACTACAGAACGAGTCTTTGTTTTGAGTTTTAACGGATATTATTTTGTCGTAGCGCCATCTGTGAGAAATCTATGAAAGTTTTTCTTCATTCAAGAGGTTAACAAGAGATGTCGCTTTATGAATTGCAATATCAATTGTAATGAATGTTATCGTCTGTTTAAAGGTAAAACCACATAAGTGACATTTTCTACGAAAAGACTTTATATCGCTATGGTAAGAAAATCACTATCTTTCCGCAGGTGTAACTCAATAACAAAAAAGCTATAAACTCAATAAGTGGCTTTATCTGCAGAAAGATGGTGATTTTCTAACAAATACATAATTTGGAGATTTTTTGTGGATTTCCGGAATGTCACTTATGTGGTTTTACCTTTAAGCAGACGTTATTATGTTTTACAATCATGACATTTATTTATTTTTTGTGATATTTCTCCTCTAGTTTATTTGTAATTACTAACACAAATTAACAGTTTCTCAATTCGTCTGTACTTTCTTTTTTTTGCTTGAAAGAGATTTCATTGTATTAATCATTGTTATCCGTAACTTCACTTTGGCTTAATTTATTAGAAATATAATGTAACTTTAAATGAATTGTTTAAATAATAAATTTGATTTTAAAAGCTGTAAAATCAGAAAATAAATAAAAAATTAAACTGTCATTCTGTAGTAACAATTTCACAAAAATAATAAGTGGATAGACGATAAACGGTCGTATCATTTTGTATCAGTAGAACTTGCGAAAAAGTTTTGTCCAGGGAATTCAACCATCGTACTTTTAAACAGTAATATTAGCATTACTGCGTTCCGGTGTTAAAGGGTAATGTGTTTTTTTTTTATAACACCAAGTGACGGGATTACACGGTAAGCTACATGCCTGTTCATAATAGTTGCAGTGTCACTCAGAGCTTTAAATTGCAAAGATGTGAGGGGCACTACCACTGCGCCCGTCACCCCGAGACAAAATCGGAACACAGTAATGCTGACATTACTGCTTGGCGACAGAAACAGGTTAGGTGACTTCCCTGGACGAACTCTTTCACAAGGAGCTCTACTTATCAGGGTGACGGGCCCAGAGACAGTCCTTTAAATCGTCACAATATAAAGTTCTGTGTGGCACTGCAACTGCTATAGATAGGCGTGTCGTTTACTACCAGGCGCATAATTTGTTCGCCCCGTCATTTGGTGTCATAAAAAAAAGAAAGTTTTATAGAATTACCGGAAAATCTGATCATCTGATCTGATCACCAATCAACCGGTAAGGGGTTTCTAACCTGTGTATCTAACTAACCACTTCTCCGACGCTAGCAGCTAACATATGCACGAACGGAGCATACTGCGTTGCTACGTGTGGTAGTAACATTGATTTTGTGGTCTCGTAGCACACGAAGAACAGAGCTGATGTGGGCACTGATGTGGTCGCCACGGCTGACAGACCTGGAATGTGGTTTTACACATGATTGGCAGGATAAAGGTCTCGTTACTTAATGGATTACGGATTAAATAAACATTTATTTTACATTTTCAGTGTCAGTTTTATAAGAATAATATAAAAAATATGGCGACAGTTGCCAGTGCCAATTTTCCATTATACGTTACCACGGGTTGGCGAAGCTGTCACTGTCAAGAGTAAACTCGAACCATCAACGAATTTAATAAATTAAATTATGTTGTTTTTTTATGAAAGATTTATGTAATTTTCTATAATTGTTTCTAATTTATTTTGCATGCACAAGTAAAACGAAGCGGATTTTATTTGATTTACTTTTTAAATGTATTTGCTATGGAAATTGAAACAAAGTCAGAAATAGTAATAAGAAAACCAATCTTTCGATTTTCCTGCAGCTTCAATCCAACCTTCTTTTATTTTGAACTCATTGAAAAAACTTAAAAATTAAAAAACTCTATGGTTAATCTACAAGTATAATGGAATTTAAATATCTTAAATATCTAAAACATATAAATTTTTCTTGAAGCAACAGCAACATCCAAATTGACATGAAATTGAAACGGTTGTCCGAAATATGAGTTGTGTTAAAGTTACTCGAAATAAAATGTTTAGTAATAACAATAATAATAATAAAATAAAAGAAATCAATTTAACGTGAATGCTTTTCGCTTCGATATTTTAGGGACTTTAATTACAAAAATCATAGTAAGAAATTCAAACGTTTCAGTAAATATTTATTGTCGATAAACATCAGTCTTCGTAAATGAACATCACTATATTTGAGTGTAGAAATTTCTATGGAGACGTAACGAAAATATTGAATAATAATAGAAATAGTAACTAAAAATGCAAATAGCTGGTGGAATGTTATCTCACTGGTTTTAAAATTTTTATTTTCACTCCAATTTTTACAAGGTGTATCGCTACAACTTGGCATTTTCACGTTTTACGAGAGATCTTGTATGTACGACGATCGCCATGTCACTGTGGCGCTGTTTGTAGGCGTGTCACCTCGATATGGACATTTTTCCTTGACATTGGCGAAATCATCGATTATTTCGATGGGGCCATAAAATTTAAAAGAAGAAGAAACTACATCAATCAAAAGAAGTGAATGAGAGACTTAAAAGGATTGGTACCAAAGAGGTGGATAAGTCCTGGTTTGAGAACAGCACACTTTCTAGAAATGCATTGGTCTTAGGTTTTAGGCTTTGTCCTGGCCACCTTCCCTTAAATAAGTTTTATCTCCACTATGTAAATTTTGTAACAAACTTGAACTACATTTGATGGAATGTCGGCCGTTATGTGGTTATGAAAAGCCAATTTCAATTAGGGGATATTTGGGAGGTTGGGGAGTTACATGTTGTGCTAGGTGACCTGTTGGCAAAGAGGTCTAAAACTCTGTACTCATACGTGAGTCATGCCTATCACTAGGCAACACGATAGAATAATCCACAGGGAGACTCAGAGTCGTATTCTAGAACTCTATTCAATGCTCAAGTCAGGACTGCGCTGGATACACAAGCACTGGAAATACGACTCTAATGGCAGGGAGTTGAGTATGATTTCGAGTGCTTTAAGCCGTACTCAAATTCTGACTTGAGCATTGAGTAGAGTTCTAGAATACGACCCTTAGACTTAACTTTTGAACATGTACGTACATACAATTCTCTCTCTATATATTATTTATTATATACAGGTATTACAACATTTTCACACTTGTTTTTTATCTGGGGCACTGTCAGGACTGCGCTGGATACACAAGCACTGGAAATACGACTCTAATGGCAGGGAGTTGAGTATGATTTCGAGTGCTTTAAGCCGTACTCAAATTCTGACTTGAGCATTGAGTAGAGTTCTAGAATACGACCCTTAGACTTAACTTTTGAACATGTACATACATACAATTCTCTCTCTATATATTATTTATTATATACAGGTATTACAACATTTTCACACTTGTTTTTTATCTGGGGCAAATCTCAATGGCGATCTTGAAATCCTCATTTAAGTTATAGGAATTGGTAATATGTAGGTTAATATCGAATTTGCGTTGTTGTGTAGTCCCCTTTTAGATTCTCATCGTACTCAATGGATCTCCGGCTATCCAACCATTCATAGTCACACCAATGTAAAAGGGTCTTTTTCAATCATTACATTGGCAGGATTGCAGCTTCGTGTAAATCGATGTAGCCATTATAAAGAAATTGGAGTGGGAATCAGTAGGTTAATTTTAAGAACCAATTATAGTTACCTCTATAAATGTCCTTAAATCCACCAGTCTTATAAAACCCTTGCTCGCTCTGTATTCTTGTCTTCAATGTGTCCAGAGGATAGAGAGCCATGTCTACTGACAGCCCTGCTGCCGCTCCAGCCTGAAAATTGAACAATAATATATAATTATCATTATGTTCAATCTGTCCTCACCCTCAACTGGGAAGAAGAAGAAGAATGTCATACACTACAATTTGCTGTAGTCTCAAAAAAGTAAATATCATAAATGACAAATATGTAGATGGTATACAAATGTTTATTTACAAAGAGCAACCCTTTTTCCTACTCATTCTTCTCAGGGCTATCTGCCTTACGAATGAGTAGTAGAGTTTAATCAATGTGCGATTTAAAGTATAACTTGTTTAAGTATGAAATAAAGACGGTTTGAGTTTGAAAATTGAAAATCTTCCAAGCGCACTACCAAAGTTTTTTTGTTCAGTATGCTCATGAGCCTTGAATAATAAATAAATAAATTTAAGTTGGCTATTGTTACTTCTTGATAAATAGTTAATAAGTCATGGTAGCCTAATTGACCTTACTACCTCTCAAGCAGATATCAAGGGTCCAAATCTGATCCTGCACCTCTGAGTTTTCGAATTTATGTGATAAATTTAATTTGAAATATACCATGAGCTTTTTGGTGAAGGAAAACAGGGATAAAAGCTCCACGTCGAAGATGTTTATCATTAACATCATAATTAGAATACAGTAGCGCTCCTTGTGAAAGAGGTCGTCCAGAGACGTACTACACCTTAACTATTTAAGCCGCCAAGCAGTAATGTGAGGATTACAGCATTCCAGTTTGAAACGATAAGAGTCCTCGTGAAATTACAGGCACATGGGACTTGTCAACTTATATCTCAGGTGACGGGCGAAGAGGCAGTACCCCTAAGATCTTTACGATTAGAAGCTCTGAGGGGCACTGCAACTGTTATGGACAGGTGTGTAGATTTATTTCAACAGTGCATGTTTTTTATGGTGTTTTCTATTCTAATAGACATCACATAAGTATAAAGAAAATCATTTAAGTCTCCAAAATAGCACAACGCTATTCTAAATTACAGAGAATATAACCAATTTTAATACAATAAATACAGCTATTTCATAACCTACGAATTTGAAATTAATACGAAACAACATTGTTGAATAAAAACCACTTCTATTACTTACCAGCAAAGGAGCCAGGTAGACATTCACTTTATTAGTTGTATTCATTTTGTAAATAATGAAATAAATACAAAATTCTACGCGAAAACAGAAGAGAATGCAAGACAATTTATAACTCTTACATAATTAGAAACACATTTACATTTTCAAAACCTAAAAAAACTTATCAATGTTTGAAATAAATCGTTTTACGTAATATACTGCGGTTATAAACTTAGAATTGAGTTCTTCTTTTTGCTTAGTTGTTCAATATTTTATAACCTAGAAATCAAAGTCCAAAAATACAAACAAACTATTGTCACTGTCAAAATGACATCTCAAGAAGTAGTAAAATTTTTCACCCTTCGGGAGTAGAGGTTGGCGTTTATACGACAAGCACTTAAAAAAGTCTGCTTTTCAAAATAAGCGCATAAGCACACTTTTCATTTTAAGCGTAAGCGTTGGTCTATGTTAAACGTTTTTCTAAACGACTTTTTAAGCGTCAAACTAAAAAGCGTGTGAAAAGCGCTTTTACAAGCATGCTTTTTAAACGTACGTTTTAACGATAAAAATATAAGCGGTTTTTTCCATTTCAACGATTAACAACCACAAAGTTAAACAACTCATGTTTTTGAATGTTTTTAAATGCCAATGAACAAAATGTTAATATAAAAATGTTATGTCATAAATAAAAATATAACTCGTTTTTTACAAAAAATCAGGACGAGGAAAGTCAGGACTTGAGCAGACTTGGGTAGGTGAATCAACTTACAGAACTTTTAAAAATCATGTTGTGTCATAAAATATTTTTAATTGCGAAAGGAGATCCGCCAAAATGACCCCAGGCCCGGCGCCAAAATAATGTAACTCGGTTTTTAGAGTGAAAATAGCAATAATATTATATAGTTTCGGTATTGCTAAATTCACATGCTAACATAGTTTTTTTGCCTGTTGAATTTTCATAGGCGCTTTATGAAAAATTCTATTTATTAGAGAAGCGTCGTCCTTTTTAGTTCATTAACATTGTAATAAATAATTATGGCATATAAGCATGTATATCAATCATATTATATAAACATATTTCATTTGCAGTTATATTTTTATTTAGAAAAAAAAATAGTATAAACTTCCCATAAATAAATAGAAGAATCAAGTCAAATGTTTTAGTTTTAGCTTTTTGTTTGTTTTATATAATGATAAATATATCAACATTCGCATAAAGGTACAACAACAAATACGTTCAAACAAATAATTAAAAAAAAGTATATTTGTATTGTTATATTATCGCTTTACGCGACTTTACTTAATGGCCGCATGACCTTCAAGCAATCGGCAAAGAAAGGACGAACACGCACGGATGAACGCACCTGTGACGTGAGGGCACAACTGGAT
>NW_020655565.1:0-10825 GCF_003589595.1 Hyposmocoma kahamanoa | reverse complement strand
AAGGCCAGAGGCAACTATGCTTCTTTTAAATTTATTTATTTATTTATATCACCACTTAACAATAACATTACAGGTTAAAAAACCTAATTCGTTACAGAAGTCATATAAATATATTCAATAATCATAACAAATTATACGTAAGGCAACTATTTTGAATTCACTCAAAGTGCAAGAAAATAAGTCAACTGCCTCAGCCACTCGATTGAGAGTAGCGAGAGCACGCGTGAACGGCGCTCTGGCCAGTAGCTGGGTCCGCGTGCGCGGTAACAATAGCAGCGGTGGCCGCCGCCTTCGCCCCGTGTACTTGTCAGGAGCGTACAAATTCACTTTATTCAGCACACCTGAATTGTGCTGCTTGCCCCGTAACAATTCAAAAATATATGTTACTAACGCGAGGTCCCGCCTTACTTCTAACTTATTGTACCCCACCATACCTAGGACAAACAACGTGGGGTACATTAAAGGATAAAAAGGATACACTGCATATAATTTAAAGTACAAATATCTGGTAAATTTATTTTGAATTTTTTCCAGCATAGTTCTATACTTAACTTCCTGCGGTGCCCAGACGATCGCGTTGCACTCCAATGTACTTCTTACAAGAGCATTATAGAGGGCGCATATCGCTTTGGCATTATAAAAATCCTCCGCTCGGCGTAGTATAAAACCCAACCTTCTGTACGCTTTTTTGCAAACATTCACGATGTGACTACGAAATGTCAGTCCAGCGTCTATATCTACACCTAAGTCGCGAACTATTGTTTGCCTTTTAAGTGGTGTACCGTGGACCTCGTAGCCATAGTGGATAGGAGCTTTCATTCGACCATACGTCATCACCACACATTTAGATGTATTGAACGATAGCTTGTTCCTTTGGCTATAATCAACTACACTGTTTATGTCCCTCTGAAATTGGTCTGCGTCGGACTTATCTTTGATAGCCATAAACAACTTAAGGTCGTCGGCGAAAAGCAAACAATTGGCCTCTTTCACAACTTCAGGCAGATCGTTTATCATAATAATAAACTGTAATGGTCCTAGATTACTCCCCTGACTCACCCCGGATTTTGTATAATAGGGGTCTGATTTGTATCCTGCATAATCAACGAACTGTTGTCTATCTTTCATGTACTCTGCAAAAAAACGAAGCGTTTGCGGGGTACAGCCCACTGCTGCTAACTTCATAAGCAAGATGTCATTGTCGACCATATCAAAAGCCCTCTTGAAATCAAAGTACTTTTTTTTTTTTTTTTTTTATACCTGACAGGCAAATGACTCCACTCCACCTGATGTTAAGTGGAAAGTGGTATCCAAACGCGAAGGAACCTAGTGCAGCGATGGAATCCTCACTGCACTAGCCGCCTCCACCCTGCCTGCCTACAATATGCTTCTTCACGCCTCGTTTGAAGGACCCCATATCATAAGAGGGAGGGAAGACATGTGCCGGAAGGGAGTTCCATTTGTCAACCGTGCGGCAGAGAAAAGAGCCACCGAACCTTTTAGTACGCGATGGAATGCGGCAGGTAGTGAAACGGTGACTACGAAGGCCAGCACGCGTGCTTCTGAGCAGGAACGGGGAAGAGGGGATGAGGTTGAACAGCTCCTCAGAGCACTCACCATGGTACATGCGGTAAAAGGCGCTAAGCGATGCAACATCTCTACGCAGTTGCAGAGGTTCAAGGCGTGATGAGACCTCTTCGTCGCCTATAATTCGAGTAGCACGACGCTGTAATTTATCCAAGGCATCGAGTAGGTACTTGGCGGAGCCGTGCCACAAGTGCGAACAATACTCAACGCAAGACCGGACCTGTGTTTTGTACAGCAGGCATAACTGGTCCGGCGTGAAAAAACGTCGCACCTTGTTCAGGACTCCGAGTTTCCGTGAGGCTGTTTTGATCACAGATTCGATGTAGCTCCTTGGATTCAAATCACAGCAGATTTCCATACCGAGCAAGGCGAAACTGCTCCGAGGTGAAAGTGCTGTGCTCATCAGAGAAGGCATGGGAAGGAACGGCGACAATTTTGTTGTTAACGCGCAAACCTGTGTTTTCTTGGCGTTGAACTCAACAAGATTACTGGATCCCCATGCAGATATGAGGTCCAATATCCTATTGAGCTCAACGACAAGAGAAGAGTACGCGGCATCTACCTGCATACCTTCGTCCACCTTCGGTACCACATATGTGACGAAGTTAAGTAAGTTGCTCATAGTACTACGACCCGGCCTAAAGCCGTGCTGTGCCTCAGCCAGTTGTACACTCATCTGCCTAGACATGCATCTCTGCACGACTGATTCAAAAACCTTCGCCGCTGTCGATAGAATGGCCACTGGTCTAAAACCACTCACATCATTACCTTGGCCGCTCTTAGGGACCGGTACCACTCTCGACACCTTCCACTGAACAGAAAAATACGAAGTTTGAATGCACAGATTGAAAATATACAGCAGTGGCTCCGCCAGCACAGCTCGGCAATCCTTAATCATAAACGCCGGCAAGCCATCTGGCCCCGCCGAGCGCTTCGGCTTAAGGCGATCTAGAGCTCTTTCAACCTGGTACAGTTGCACTCGTCCGATATGCACGCGCGCACTGCCCGCCCCGCTTGCTGCTATTGCTGCGTCAACATTCAGCTCTGGCACATGAGAATCGTACACTGATTGAAAAAATAAAGCTAGCTCTTTGGCGCATTGTGAATCTGAAATAATATTGCCGTTTTTGTAATTTTATTTCTACTCGGCCTATTATTTGACTTTATATACATCCAAAACCCCTTAGGATCTCTAGTGAGCTCGCTCTGTATTTTGTCTATGTGGTGAGCATGTGTACTTTTTAATAGCAATTTAACTGTCGCCCTGCATTTAGAAAACTCTTCGTAATCACATTGCGACCCACTCGCTTTATATCGCGCATGCAATTTCCCTTTTAATTCTATTTTACGTACTATCTCAGTAGTGTACCACTCTGGATAGCTGTACCTAGAAAGTGTCTGTTTTCTCCTTTTTTTAGGCACACACACATCTAATATTTTATTAATAATATCATAAAAAAGTGTGACACACTCATCCGGATTCGTAATCGAGTATAATTTACTCCAATCTACAGCGTGCATTAAAGAGTATAACAAAGAAAAATGAGCCTTACCGAAATTCCATTGAAATGAAACCGGTTGTTGTTGTGCGGGAGCGCAGTCGCCGGGCGCGCGGCCCCCGCACGCTAGCCGCACCGCGAGCGGCGGATGGTACGCGTCCATCGCCACTAGCAGCTCGTCGGCGCCGCTCACGCGCACTTGCTTGCTACCTCTCATTGAACTTAGAACTAAATCCAGTTGACGTCCATCACAATTTTCAACGTTATTACACTGAGTAAATTCACAATATGCCATAAAATATTCAAAATAATTAATAACATTAGTATTGGCTGAATGTAAGTTAAAATCTCCCAATACAATAATTTCTTTAAATCTCACAGAAAAACGCTCTATTAATGTAAACAAAGTCGTGTACTCCCATTCGCTACTATTCGGGGGTATGTAGACAACGCAACATAAAAACAACAACTTATTGTTCGAGTGTACGGTCGCCACAACCAGTTCAAATGTACAGCTATCAATGTTGACGTCACCAGGCATGTCCACCTGACGTAGTTGGAACTCGTGTGTGGCCACGAGAAACGCGCCGCCCTGCTTACGCCCGTCCGCACGATCGCATCGAATGATGTTATAACTATAGTCCGTTTTTATTGAAGATGGAAAAATTTGACATTTGCAGGGTTGCCAGTTTTCGTAAAATTTTAAATAGTCATGTAGCTGTTGTCGATAGATTTATCGATAGGCTGGAAAGATGATAATAGTTTCCAAAAAATGTATGAATTGTGAGACTTATAACATTCTAATGATTAGTAATTGCGTTATCGCCGTCTTTACTCTTATTTTGACGTTTGGCCCGCGAGTATCAAAATCAATTCGTAAAGTATCTACAGACGCACGTTCAAATTATTGCCCTATTGTAGACTATGTAGAATACTACCTGAACTCGTTTTTATTCATATACATTTTTAATAATGATAGTTGGATTTGATTATCTATACTGAATTAAAATGAAAAACCACAAAATTTCCCTTTTTGATTTTTAATAGATGTGATGAACTTACAAAAGTTGACAATTCAAATGTACTTAACAACGTACGTAACAATAACGTGAACTAACAAAAGAAACGTAATAAGCGCGAGCGCAAGTTAGCACATCCGAACAAGCCAAAGAGTGGTAGTCGAATGCGGCAAATTCAACCGGCCCGCTGTGCCCGTGCGGCATTTTATTTATTTGTTTAAATTTTAGTAGCTACTTTTGTCTATAATAAGTAATATAATAACGACTCGCATATACCAATTACCAGCATAAGTAAAGATGACGTATATTTTTATTATACAGTTTTTTACGTTTTTCAATGTTAATTTATAATAAAAAAAATAAAAGCAATAGTAGCCCAGCAGTGGCACGAATAATGGGCCGATGATGATTCAAATTTAACAAGTTCGGACAATCATTGCGTAAGCGTAACCAATATTCAGTCGATAATTCATTCATTCATTCATTCATATTTATCGACTGCAATCACTAGCTTCTTGAGAACGGGCAACACTTTTGCGCAATGAATTGTCAAATTTTTCCATCTTCAATAAAAACGGACTATAGGAGGTATTATTTCTTCATCCTGAATAGATTTATTGCATCCTGTTTCTGTCACTGCTACTAAATCTGCACATGAAGCTTCCAAATTAATCTTAAACTGGTTAAGTTTAGTTCTAAGCCCCCGAACATTTTGATATAGTATTTCTATTTGCTTAACTGGCTTTGTATGGGTGCTTATTATATCTCCGAAACCAAATCCATTCACTTAATTCAACGTTCACAGGCCAAACACTTGGCTGCGATAGTTTGTTGTAGAACGTTTCCGGTACACCTACTATAAAAGAAGCATAACCACGTTCCGTTTTATGGCTAACTTTTTCAATTTTTGCTGTCACCTCCGAGCCACACACAGCCCTTACGTATGTAGACAAACTTTCAACGGTTGTTTCTGGGTGCAGGCGCCATACATGAAGATGTTTCATCCGTTCTATAGCTTGTATGTGTGTTACTGAAGTATTTTGACCTCTTATTATTTCCTTTGATTGCCGCCTATTTTGTTTCTTTGTAACCATTGTCCAGTTATCTTCATTTCCTCTCACCTTGCTGTTCGTTTCAGTTGTGACTGTCGGTACAGTTGTCACATAATTTTGAAGCGGTAGCTCCTTCACAGTTTTCGTGGCCCCACCCTTACCAAACTTTCCGTTACTCTTATCTTGTGTGACTAGTACAACTGAATCATTATTATTTTCAATACTACCGCTCATTACTTCGGCGTAAGTTATTTTGCTCTTTTTTTATCTATATTAGCAGCTGCCTCCGAGAGCTGTCCCTTTATACCGGTAGTCGCGAGGTTTTTCCACTGCTGTTTACGACTCGTCAAACCATCCCCAGGAGTATTTTGTTTATCATCACGGATTATTTTTTCTTCGATTACCCTCATTTTTGTTTGCAATTCACACAACTCTGTTTTGACTGAGTAGCATAACTCGCGGAGTTGCTTAATCTCCGTGGCCTGGTTGTCTAGGCGTGATATTACTTCCATTCGGAATACTCTTAGCTCAGCCAGCAATTTAGTTTCGTCTTCGGATTGCAGCGCGTCAAGACTGGTCCTGTTGCAACTACCGCGTTGCATATTCACATTATCAAAATCGCTCGTGTAACTCTTCGTAATACCTGGTGTACGGACTGGGGTATTCACATTGCTGCGCTTCGGATTCGTACAACAGCATTCAGGACATACCCATTTCTCCTTGTATTCATCAGTAAAATCCTCAAACAATTGCTGTTGGATTGCCAGACACTTTAGATCGTACAACTTATTACACGTTTTTTTTGAGCACTTCATAAAGGTCACATTATTTATTGTCCCACCACAAGCACTACATTTGGAGGGCATTTTAATGTATTTAATATTTTTTATAATCAGAGTACACTAGAACACGTCCACTCGCAGCGACAGCGATAACTAAACTTAATTAATTATAACAATTATAACATGCTGATAAAATATCTCGTACTTGGCATCGTCATATTCAAAATTCATGGAAAAATGTCTAGCGACACAGAAAAGCCTACATAACAGGGTGACAGGAAACACCTTTTGTAGTGTATACACCTCGGTTCCAAAGTTGAAATAACTTCAAAAACGAAACGCCCTCACTCCTTAAGAGGATGGAAAAGATCCTCACTCGCATTGTTCATTTGAATGTCTGAAAAACTTCCACGTATGTGGCATTTGTCTTAGCTAGTACAAATTTCCAAATCGGTTGCTACAGAAACAAAATATCTAGGCGCCGCTGTGTAGCGGTGTTGCAAGGAAAAATTAACCATTGTGATTGTGGAATTTTCAAACAAACTGTGGTATAATATGTCGTCAGAATTCACGTAAAGACTTAACTAAATTTCTCTACTATTCATTACCTAACTTTATAAAATAAATTTAATGACAGCACCGTAAAAAGAATTAAACAAAACGACTTCTTGTTTTTATTTATTTACAATAATATTTTACATTGCAAGAAAATTGATTACGTTCATATAAAAAAAAACTTTACATTTACATTATAAACGAGGCATTTTTTGTAAATCCTAATATAACATGTGAATATTCTTGAAATTTCATCTGTTTGTTACATCGTCATTTTGTCGTTTCATCAGAATTAATTTAATTAGATACTAATTTAAATTCTACCAGGCTTTATTCAGCTCGATGGTGAAGCGGAGGTAAATTTGTTTCAGGACGTGATTTTATTATAAAAAACTAAAAGAAAAAACTAAAATAAATTGTTAAAAAAAAGAGACTCGTATAAAAATGTACAAACAAAATAGTCGTGGAGAAAGTGAAACACACGCGTATGCTAATCAAAATCAACTCATTAAAGTCACCCCATTGAATTCATTACGCGTGGCCGCACTTATGCAGAAATTGGCAACATTAGCCACTGGGAGGCTTCCTCTCCGGTGGCTCTGCTGAGATCCCATGGCTGTTGATATCGTAGCCCAAATAAAATTCAAAGTTTAGTATCAGTCACCTACACCAAAAAAATCCTTTCAATGTTGTATATTACCAATTTCACTAAGACATTTGTTATGTCAGACTTTGCATCGCTTGTACCCTTAACGTTTATACTGGTGCAACTTTGTACCCCTATTTAAGGGTACTGACGGGGTTATTTTACACCTCTCGCACACTGACGGTACTTTTGAGGGGTCCGATAAACTGTAACTCCAAAATCTTAACATTGTTTACTCATCTTTCTTTTCGAGCATTTGCTGCTGGATTCGTGCGTTCTTCATCATCGTTTCTATATTCAAAGAGTTCCGTACAATCTCACAGACCGGATGCATCAACAAGTTTATTGTCACACCTGCCAATATCATAAAGATCTGCAAATAAATAGAGTTCTAAAAAAATGGAAGTTACTTGAATGTAAGAAGGTATGAACTTGACGGTTTGGTCACGTGAAAAAGCTGATAAATGAATCTTCTCAATAAATGCCAAATCAAAGGTACTTATAATAAAATACCAATGGGAGAAGACGATGTGAAAAAGGTGTCATGTTAGAAAAATATTAAAGGTCGATAGTATAGTTTCTGACTCATAAAGACAAGCGTGGAAGGTATAAAAAAATCATAAAACAATAATGGATAGGTACCCTAAACTAATATTAGGGATAGATCTAAAAATTGCAGTACAAATATTTATATTTTTAACTGAGTGTTAACATATTTCTTTTTAGTTGAACTAATTGGATAAACATTACCAACTTTCCAATAAATATAAACAATGACATGTTTAGTAACAGTAGAGCTCCTTGTGAAAGAGTTCTTCTACATTTCCTCATATACGGAGGGTTGGCTTAGTTCCTGGGGGTATACTTTTGTTTGTAGTGGTCCTTCCTACCAACCCTTAAGATTTACGAGAAGGGCACTATAACCTGTGCAAGCAAACCTGCACGGTGACCTTATTAGTCAGGTTCTGATCTCAGATCAGCCCGTTTACACAGATTTCAACCGGTTCTCAAAAGCAGTAGTGCCTTTTGTTGAGGTGCCCCGGGTGCACGTACAGCGCTCTCACTATTGTCTAGATAGGTACCGGAGCTGTTGGCACGTCCACTTTCCCTTGCGCATTGCGCAATTAACGGTTGCTAACACTAAGCCGTTTACTATGAAGTCTACTACCAAATCCCCTCTTTGATGGTAGAGTTATAGGCACGCCCACGTCCCTTTCCTAGGAACCTAAGCAGCTGGAGGGACCGGAGGATATCTGGCTGATGAGTAGGAGATGCTCTACTAGCTCCCCGGGCTAGTGCTGGAAATGTTGGTCCTGTAAAAATTTCCGGATATAGCTTCCAGCTTAAAGGGCTATTCACGTAGCTCGTCCTCGTCTAGACCGCTACTAAGACGCGCCAGCAGTGCGCGGGATGAACGCTATTTTCTTTAAATACGGAACCTTTTTTGTAAGAAAATTCATAGAGACTTAAAGGTTTTAGCGCAATTTACCTGAAAACTAACAATCATAAAGACCGATTGCCAATGAAAATAATTGTGTTTCACGTGCGGGACGAATATGCCATTCCCGGTCACGTTGAATGGCTTTGTCACGGTGGGATCATCGGGAATTATGCTGTACATATCTGTAAAACATGAAACATGAATATTTATAGATTTATGACTTCGGCGGCCCGACCCGACGGTTCATGTCGCGGGATGAAGAGGTCCGGTAGTACCAATTTGGGAAATCAATTTTTCTAAATTGGTTCTAGTTTAGGTGTTGTGGGAAGTGCCACAGAGTGAAATCCGTTACTCTGGTACTCATAGTACAGGGAATTCCCTAGACTGAGACCAGGCAATTAATCGGTGTCGTTGTCTGGCACATTATGTACAGTGTAATGAATCGTATTACCCAATAATATGACAAAGTTTTACAATGTAGATAAAGCTAAAAAACACACGTTGTTCCATATGTCAAAGATGTATCCTATCTACTAACTATAACATTATTATATTTAAGGGTACATAGTTACATACCAGGGTACATGCAGAAGTGTGCCTTTTTCCAGTGGGGGTATTTGCCCGTAGTTCCTCCATCTTTGTTATATTTATACCACTCGTTACCAGGATCGGTTTGATTCTTAAAAAACTGGAACGAATATAATAATTTTAAACCATATTTTAATCTACAGCACTATTTAAACACCGTTAAAATATTGGCATGTCTAAGGAGATTTTTGGTCAATGTAATTCATGATTTTTACATATATATTGGTCATGCTCAATCCAAAAGTACAGGGTATCCCGTTTCACTATATGGATCTCAAAAAACTACGGCCTTGACAGTGCGTTTTCCAAGTGCTTTCTGCGTAGTTGCCACCTACTGCTTCACCATGGAGAAGTATCAACAACGTAGTGATAAAATTCAATGACGTACATACACTGAACATTTTATATTGAATCTATATATGAATTATACCATTGGTTCCCAATCTTTTTAGCTCACTGCCGCTCACTTTGGTAAAATAAAAAATTTCAACGCGCATCACCACAAAAAATAATCGAAAACACATATTTTTTTATATTAACAACACAGAAAATCACAATCCTTGTGATTTTCTTTTATATTTGATTATTTTTATATATATATATATATATATATATATATATGTGTGTGTGTGTGTGTGTTTATTTATTTATTTATTTATTTTCTTTATTTCGTGTTTTCAATGATTTTTTGTATAGATATGTAGTGTAGTTTATATAGATTATTCAGGTTTTTTTCAAATGCGGTAGCACCTCCTGACCAGCATCAACGCCCCTCAATTGCTTCAGAGGCCCCTACCGTCCCCCTAGGACTCTTCAGCACCCACTGCGTGGCGGTAGGTGCCACTTTGAGAAAGTATGATTTATACCAACCTCCGTAACAAATACACCCATGGCGTAGTCAGCATAATATCTCAAGTGTGAGTAATATTTCTTGTATTGTTGCAAACTCAAAAAACTGCTCTGGCGTACCAAAGAACCGATCTAGAATGAGAAGGAATTTAAAAAAATGGCATGTCGATGTGTCACTAAGGAATATGTTGAGAGAAACACCCTCCCATCATAAGCTCATTTGATCAGCGAAAAAGTAACAACTTTCAATTTCACATTAATAATTCGAAAGTACAGAAGAGAAATTAGACTTAATAGCACATACTGCAGAGGCAGGGAAGTAAGGGAACGCTGGTCGAGGGAGTTACAAGGCCGAGCGCCAGCGCGGCCTTGTATTAATACGAGTCAAGCAATCCCCGTTCCGGCCAAGGCGTGCATAATGCTTATCTCAAACAAAGCGAGGAAATAATATTATGCTAAAGAGAGGTAGATGTATGATAAAAAAGTAAAAAAAAATTATAATTAATATTAAAAGTATAATAATATATAAATATATTGTGATTTTCCATGTTCTTTGTGGTGATATTCGTGAGCTCTATACTCCCACATGCACCGTTTATACCTAAAATTAGCAACCTGAAACAAACAAAGGTTTGTTATACTTATTTACAGTATCGGAACTAATATCTTTCAATGTTACACATTACGATATATATACAAACAAACTTTACCTTAGTTGCTAAGAAGTGGTTACCTCCAGTTGAGAACATATTGTTGATTTTTTAGTTTTATAACCAGCAGATCGGCGCTTCAGTAGGGACTTCAAGT
>NW_020655564.1:8675-23329 GCF_003589595.1 Hyposmocoma kahamanoa | reverse complement strand
ATTTCACAAAATAATTGAAAGTCAAAATAAAAACGACACTTTTCCCTCCAAAAGGTCCAGAGCGAATCTAAAGTCGATATTCAAATGTTTCAAATTTAAAAAAAAAAATCACAGAAACCATTTGAAAAAAGTTTCATTCGAAAACCTCAAACCATGAAGATTCTATGAAAATTCAAAGAACCTATTGCAACAAAACGGCAATTTCATACTTTAACCCCTAATATATTTTTTTTAAATTTTATGACTACTGACACAAACAAAATCTGACAATTATGATAAATTTATAGGGCGAATGAGTGCGTGATTGAGTGAGTAAGTGCGTGCGTGCGTAAGTGAGTGAAAGAATGAGTGAGTGAATGAGTGAGTGAGTGAGTGCGTGAGTGAGTGGGGAGTGAGTGGGGAGTTAGTGGGGAGTGAGTGAGGAGTATTTATTGAAAAGTGCATTTACATGAAAAGTCGTGTTAGCCATCTTGGATTTAGAAATAAATGCTATATTCGTAATTTCTATTAATCCGTAAATTCGTAATAAACACTCCTCACTCACTCCCCACTCACTCCTCACTCAGCCCCCGCTCACTCCCCACTCACTCCCCTCACTCACTCTCTCACTCACTCCCCACTCACTCCCCATTATTTGAAAAAATTTTTTCGCTCTCATTCCATTAATTATTGTCTTATAAAAGCAGTGATAATCAAAACACCCACGCGCACTGCACGCATGGTAGAAACGGCTGGCACAAAAATTCGAAATACGATTTTTGCTTTTAAGTTCTGTTTACACGGAGACGTTCAATATGCAAAGGCGAGGCGATTATCGCACACGTGGAAGGGCGATAATCGCGAATGTTTAGATGAGGAAAGTTTTTTATATTCTTTCGATAATCGCATCTTCGAGACGAGAAACTCTCTCCATCTAAATGAGCCTTAAGTTTTTTCATATCTCTTTCAATCAGCGTAATAAATAATTTTCATTTCCAATAGTTAATTTCAGCGTAACGTATTTGATTTTAACAATGTTAAAATTATTCCTATAATGAAAGGCAAAGAGAACTGAGGCGATACAATCAAGTATTGATAGACAAATACAAATGACTGAACGAAAATCGCATAGAACCATGGATAATCCCAACTCAAACTTGAGTGTAGTTTAGCTGAGTACAGCACTGAGTACTATTCAAGAATAAACGAAATGCTCAATGACTTGAATCAATGCTCAAGCAATGCTTCATTGATTGATGATCACGGCGATACTTGAGTCACGTATTCCAGAACTGTACTCAATGCTCAAGTCAGGATTTGAGCAGACTTGAGTATGATTTCAAGCACTGGAAATACGACCCTAAACGCAAGGACTTGAGTGTAATTTCTAGTGCTTTAAATCATACTCAAGTCCTGACTTGAGCATTGAGTAGAGTTCACGAATATGACCATAAGATTCATCCTAGATGAAATTACAAATCTCCCCTAAGCCTCTACACAACGCCCCCATTATTTTTTTTCTGGGTCTCTTACCGCCCTTCAGGCCTGCAGCGCTCACAAGGGGGCGATATCGCCCACTTTGGGAAAGGCTAGCTTAGAGGATGGAAAAAAATTATAAGAACTGTAGTCATTTTTTTTTTGGATGACAATAAAAAGTTGATGAATGAACGACACGACTTCTCCTTAGTCTGTGGAATGACTGCCAAATGGCCAATGTCAATGCCAGCCGCAAATTAAAGATTATTTTTTTTCCATTCTCTAGATCTTGATCTCCAAAAATTTTGAAAGGAAGTGGTACGCTCAAATTTAAAAAAAAAATCCCACCTAAAGTTTAGTATTTCAAATGGAAGTCACCCTCTAGAAAATTCATTACAACGATGAACAGATTGTTATTTGGACATGGCAAGTTTCCAGCTCTTAAAAACGAATCAGGATCCTCTGATCGATGCGAATACAGTGATTCAGCTGCTGTAAATTTAAATCATCTCATTCTGCATTGTCCTACCTTCAACGTGCAAAGGTTATTGCTAGTAGATGGTCTAATGAAGATTTATGAAGAGGAAGAAATTTCCCGCCTCCTGCCATCTCTATTAGAAAACGTAAAATATTATGAAGTTGTAAAATTTACAGTTATATCATTTCCACTTTTGATGTCATATAACGATTGCAACTGTTGAAAGTGAAACCAAAATGAAGAAAAGAAAATAAAGAATAGGCTGTATCGCATTATGCCAAAGCCGTTAAAACTCTTCTTTAAAAAAAAACAACAAATTAAAAAATGTCAACTTCAATCGAAACATATTTAAGAAACTAATGACTAGGCAGTGTGGTCTTTGACCTTCGCCTGTTCCAAACGGAACGAAGGGAAAAAAAATGCCAACTGTCAACCTATTTAATAGTTACGAGGCTCTGGACAGCCCCACTCAACCGAGGACATTCGGTTTGTTTCGTTAGCCGCTCGTTAGCCGACTTATCCCTTCCTCTTGCACTCATGGAACTGTACATTTCACCAACTTTTTTTTCTCTTTCTATTAGGAAATGCTGTTGTGTCAATGTGTGTGTGTGTTACACACTTTTATTCATATGTCAGTCTAACGTCACTCGGAAGGAAAGTGGAAGAAAACATGGCGGCTATGGTCTAATTTTGTCGTCATTTTGTTTTGTGTTGTGATTTACTGTGCTCATCGTGACGGATTTGTATAACTACGATATGGCTAAGTCTTATTTTATTATCTAATCATCAAACTACATAATTCACAATAACTATTTGTTTTATCCTGGTCTATTTGCGGTTTAAATAGCTATACCCGTGCGCGTGTTATTTTCCATTCCATATACATTTTTGCTCGTTATTTTATTCTAAAATGTCTCACAGATGCGCTATTCCGGGGTGTAGTAGTCGACGAAAGGATTTTAACTTTTTCTTGCTCCATACACCGATAAAACACGATGGGAGGCATGGAAGAAAGCATGCCCATTTTTGGAAAACTATGACCGTGAACCAATGAAACTTCAAAATTGTCGATTCTGCCCTAAACATTTTTATCCTGAACATATAAACGAACAAAATAAACTGACAAAAGATGCGATACCTATATTGCATTTAACTCCCACTGACGATCTGTCTTATGATATTAGTAATCCGAGTATGTCTGTACCATCTAGTTTTTTAATTGATTCTCAGGCAGGTAATGTGCAATCACATGGTGTCGACCCCGGGCCCTCTGGTATACAACCTTTTTTAATTGATTCTCAGGCAGATAATGTTCAATCACATGGTGTCGACCCCGGGACCTCTGGTATTCAACCTTTTTTAATTGATTCTCAGGCAGATAATGTGCAATCACATGGTGTCGACCCCGGGCCCTCTAGTATACAACCTTCATTGTTTTCTCATGAATGTGTTACACAAGATTCTCACACTGTCCTGACTACCCCAGTTCGTACACATTCTAAAGTGGTCCGTAGTCTTAGACATGATATAGTTAGGAGAGTGCGCTTATTGCCATCGGAAGTAACACCCCGGAAAGAAATTTTGCGTGATAACAATAAAATGTTAAAATCTAAGATACGCTTGTGGAAAAGTAAGTACTATAACATAAAGCGCAAATCCAATCTAATTAGTTGTCCTAACACATTACAATTCATCAAAAAATATAAATCTTTGAACAAGTTTGGAAAGCTTTTAATAGATTCACAGCTCTGTTTAACAGGTGTGAAACCTCACGGCCGCAGATACACCAGTGATGAAAAAATATTTTCACTTTCTTTATCAAAGTTAAGTCCAAAATGTTATGCTCATTTGAGAAAATTTTTTATTCTACCATCCAAGTCCTCGCTAAATTCATTGTTGACTAATGTCCCGTTGCGACCTGGAGTCAATGATTTTATTTCTCAACATTTGGCTGATGCTGCCTTAGGCAAGTCAGAGAAAGATAAACAATGTGTTTTACTTTTTGATGAAATGGCCATTAATAAAAATTTACATTTTAATTTTCACACTGGGGTAATTGAGGGATTTGAAGATCTTGGCTCTGGACAAAGGAGTTCCAATGTAGCAGACAAGGCATTAGTATTTATGTTACGTGACCTGTTTAGTAGATGGAAATTTCCAGTTGCCTTTTATTTTGCTAGAGATGGAGTTAAAACATTTACCTTAAAGAACATTGTTAAAGAAATAATTATTGCTGTTTTCAAAACTGGTTTTTGTGTACGAGCCACTGTGAGTGATCAAGGCTCGGCCAATGTTGCAACCATAAAATCATTGACAGCAGATACTCATGCTGAATTATTACAAAACAATAGCACTGATCCAAATAACATATTCTATAAGATTAATAACAATGTGATCTACCATATTTTTGATGTGCCACATTTATTAAAATGTTTTCGTAACAATTTCCAGAAAAAGGATCTCCTACTTGACGGACAACGAGCACGAGCCCAATGGAACTTCTTGGAGCAGCTGTACAGAGTGGACGGCAGGGCAGGGAAAGCCCGCTCCATTAAACTGACTGACAAGCATCTTAATCCTCAATCATATGACAAGATGAAGGTAAATTATTAAGATTTTAGTAGATAATTTGCTTTTTTTCAAAACTAAGGGTCTTTTAGTACAAAGTCATATCTTACTTACTTTTCAAATTCTTTGGATTCCTATAATAAATGGCGTGGACGGGTGCAGTTTGTAATATATAACAAATGACATATTTTTAGTTAATATAATGTTCAACAGATATAATTAATTTATGGTATACAGACATTTGACATATTCTTGCATGGTATAAAGATCATGGGGTATAATATACAATTGATATAACAAATTTCAATCTAATATACCTATGTCATAATGTTCATTTTATATAAACACTTCAGATATAACATTTACTGAGTATAATGTATTATTAATATAATTCCGGTGGTGTTCAGGTGCAATGGAAAATGAACCTAATTTGTTTGCATTTCCTAGTTGGTTCGACCTCCTCCTGTGTGTTTAGGTTAGGTTAGTATATGATAAAGCTGCCAGAACCGAATTTGTTTGCATTTGCTAGTTGGTACGACCTTCTCCTGTGGGCTTAGTTTACGTTAGTATATGATAAAGCTGCGCGAGCTGAAAGAACGCAGCGAGCGTGCCGCGGCAGTGGCAGACAAGTGCCAGAACAGAATTTGTTTGCATTTGCTAGTTAGTTCGACCTCCTCCTGTGAGTTTAGGTTAGGTTAGCAATAGTATATGCAACTAAATATTCTATTTAAAGTTTTAATAAATATATTTTTTAACACAAAAAGCACTTAAAGCAATACAAACACAATTGTATTTTGCGATTGTATATTTATTTAAATAAAAATTCTTATCAATATAATATAGGGTGCTTCAACTATTCCTAAAACGAAATATTGTGTTATATTATTTAATACATTATACTGGTACTTCTTATACCATTTGTTTTTTATATCACTTAATCATTATATGTAATGTTTGTTATACTGAAGGTTCATTATACACATTGAAATTATGCCTTTTTTTGTTATATCTTTTGTTGTATATATACAGTGAGTGCTTATATCCTTAGAAATTATATCAAAGGTTGTTATACAAAGCGAAAATAGATTATTTGTTGTTATAGCTTCCATTACACACTCGGCGTGGACTACATTGTGCTAGTAATGATATCGAAATCCATCCTTCTATCGCAGGTTTAGAATCCACACGTCCTACTGCTACAGAATTAAGGGAGTTAATTTACCTAAAGTTTGAGTTAGGAAGTGTGTTAGAAGGTAAGATGGCGGGCACGATTATTCACATAATGGCAAGTTGGGTCGCATTTTCGAGGTATTTGGGGCTGCTCATTACGAATATGGCACTCATTACTAAATACAAGATGGCGGGCACGACTTTTCAAATAATGGCAAGTTGGGTATCGTTTTCGAGGATTTGGAGGTGCTCATTATGAATATAGCATTTATTTCTTAATCCAAGATGGCGGACACGACTTTTCAAGTAAATGCAATATGGGTATCATTTTCGAGGTATTTCGGGGTGCTCATTACGAATATGGCACTCATTTCTAAATCGAAGATGGCGGGCACGAGTTTTGAAATAATGGCAAGTTGGGTATCGTTTTCAAGGTATTTTGGGGTGCTCATTACAAATATGGCACTCATTTCTAAATCCAAGATGGCGGACACGATTTTGAGTGAGTGGGTGGGTGAGGGGGTGGGTGAGCCCACTATCTAACCCAGCGCTAACCCACCCCCTAATCCATATTCGTAATGACACTTTTATTCGGTAGTTTCGGTTTTAATTGTTGGTTTCAATTGTTTCTTCGAACAACTAAAAAAAATTATTGCAATTAAAATCAATTCTATTGAAATCAACTGCAATTAAAATCAATTGCAATCAAATCAATTGCGACACGTCGCAATTGCAATTGATTTCAATTGAATTGATTTTTTAATCTGATTGAATTTCAGATTGAAATATAATTGATTAACGCCCAACACTGCCTGGGAAGATATGTGTCTGAAATAAAACCGACATTGTTGAGCAGTCCTAGCATTTCCAGTTATATTAAATAACAAAATGGTAAAAACAAGATGTCAAACAATAGAAAACGCTATTTGATAACGGCAATAGTTTCTATTGTTTATCTTATCTTGTTTTCGTACTGTGTGAAAGAGGTAGCAGTTACTGCTTTTTATGCTGTATGAAAGAGAAAGAAGTTACTTCTTTGTAGAACCGCTGTAGAGAGAGCGTACGACGGAGACGAATGAGACAACTCGATGCTTGATTAACACTGCATATAATAAGTAATAACATAGATGGTGCTTAACAAGAACAATTCTTATACTACACTTTCCCTGTTACAAAAATAAAATAAAATTTATATAATTTCTATTTTATTTCTATCGTTATACAAAACAAATACTTATACATATATTTTCTTATAGCATAGTTACAAAGGGTAATATAGTTAGTTACATTTTATTTTGTTTAGTAGTCAAAAAGCAATATATTATTTTTATTAATTTTATAATAATAATTATTATTTTGCATACAATAAGGTACTTAAATTGATTATGTGGGTACCTACTTTACTTATGTATTTTACATAATATAAGGTTTTGTGCGATTTTTGTGGACTATTTCTTCCTTATTATTTATCATTACATCCTAAATCTTCATTAATTAAAAATGGACCCGAATATGTACTATCTATTTTGTTGCCTGTTTCATTTTTAAGTAGCAGATAATTACCTTTAGTGTACGTCTCTGGATTAACATATACGTCATAGGCCTTCTTCCGTTTTAACTTATTTCCTAATAAGTTTTTCCTTGCATCTTGCTGTGCAACCTGTAATCTATATTTTAATTTATGTGGATAACTATCGTAGTTATATAAAGGATCTATACCGGAATTTAAATTGTTCGGCAATTTGCACGACTTTCCGAATACCAGTTCATGCGGCGTGTACCTTGTCTCTGTATGTACCGTATTATTGTACGCGAAGCACCAGAACGACAGCCAGCTGCTTTACGAACATGTTCGGTTAAGGCAATTAATACGTAAATACGCACCTATAGTCTTATGTGTATTCTCGAGCGCTCCTATGGACTGGTGGTGGTACGATGTTGAAGTAAGCTTCTTAATTTTTAATAGTTTACAAACTTCGTCCATTGTGTTTCAAATGAATTCAGATCCACGATCTGTTGCAATTTCCCTGGGTATGCCAAAACGCAAAATAAAATTATTTATAAAAGCAGATGCAACCGATTTAGCATCTTTTGTGTGTAGCGGATATGCCTCTATGAACTTTGATAGTTCGCACTGTAACGTGAGAAAGTAAGAATGACCGGCAAAAAAATTATCTGTAGGCAGAGGACCAAATATGTCTAAATAAATCTTTTCAAATGCATAACTTGACGTACTGGTTATTTCCATAGGCTGTTTAGGGTGTAATTAAATCCCGACATAGCAATCGTAATCATTCTAGAAAACGCATTGGGACTAGTTTTTAGTCCCATTGGTAATCTAGTCATTTGATATTGATTTTTGGTTGTTGTGAATGCATTGTATTGTCGACTGTTTTTATTTAATTTTATTTGATAAAATCCTTGATAGAGATCTAAAGTAGTGAAATACATTGCACCAGATAACGAGTCTAGAATGTCTGAAATATTTGGCAGAGGAAACTTGTCATCTTGAACTTTTTCATTTAATTTTCTGTAGTCAATTACTACACGCCATTTTTTAATACCCGTTGAATCTAGCTTTTTAGGTACTAGTAACAATGGACTCGACCAGGCACTCCTACATTCCTCTATTATTCCATCGGCTTGCATACTTTTTATTTCTCTATCTATTTCCGATTTTTGACTTTGTGGTAAACGATACGGCTTTACGTAAACAGGAGTAGTATGTGGCTTTAATTCAATAGTATGGTCGTATAATGAAATCGTTGTCAATTTATCTCCTGGTACGTGAAAGACGTCTGGAAATTTGGCACAAATGTTTTCAATAGACTTTTGTTCTTCCTCATTTAGATTTTCAAATTTTAGTAAAGAAAACAAAGACTTGACCCTCTCTGCGTTCATCTTCGACTTATTAAAGTGACATAAATAATAATCACTTAACTTAGAAACGTTTAAATTAAAATAATTCAAAATTACATCCTCATTTCGTGTATTCATTATTTTAAAAGGTACCTTACCATTATGCGGCTGTACTATAATGTTAGCAATGTATACTCCGTGACATAATTCTTGAGAACTAATGACACATTCCTGTTTTAACTTCGTGTCCACATAATGAATTGATTCGCTTCTTGCTAGAATTGTTAAATATGAACTATCTTGTTTCAAGTAAGTAATGGGTAATGTGACAGGTCTCTCTAAATTACAAATTCTTAATTCATTTAATTCGAAGTCTACAACTGCTTTGTACTTTGTTAAAAAATCTAGCCCTAAAATTCCATCAGTTTTGAATGGCATTTTATCAAATACATAAAATTTATGTTTTATAGTGTAGGTATCAATTTTGAGCTGTAAATAAATATATCCTTCTGACTGTACGCTTCCACCAACGCCGTTGACCTAAAGTTTTTCTTTGTGGAATGGAATGCGAAAACATTTTACTCTATCGTGCTTGACAACTGAAATCGAAGCGCCGGTGTCGATTAGCCATTCGCTTTTGTTGTGTTCATGCCTGTCCAAATTAATACATACTTTACATAAGCTGTTGCACATAAATACATAGTCATACTCGAAAAAAATGATTCAAATGTGACGCGTTTGCTTGCTCTGATTCATCACGGTCACGTTACGTTGCCATGCAGGGGTCACCTGTCGTGGATATAAAGTTCACATTCCTATGGGATAATTGACGGCGATTGCCCTGATACCTATCCCTGTACGAGTTTCCACGAGAAAACACTCTTGGGTTTCTTGGGTGATAAGAGTTCTGTGGCCGTCTGTAATAATAATTTGGTGTATTTACCTTTACGGCGGACTGCCCTCGCGCGTATCCTCTGTGTCCTCCGCGCGCTTTCGCTGCTCGGTGGGGGGGTGTAAATCCACGGGGTTGAGCGGACATGCCCATTACATACGCTGAGGAAATTGTCGTGATCTCTTCATCTTGCGCTGCTTGAATAGCGTCTTTTAGTGTATTAAAATCACGCGCTGCAATTATTGTACTTGTTCTACGGTTTCTAAGCCCGTCGGCAAACCGTTTAATTGCGTAATTTTCGTTTAACGGGCGCAGAACATTATAATGATCAGAATTTCCGTCCGATTGGGTAATAGTTGAATCCGCGAACAATTCAGAAATTTCCTTGCCAAAATCAGCAACAGCGTTCATTTTGCTTACATGTTTGAAGTTTCTTTTGTATAGCCGATGCTGATTTTCTTGGTAATAATTGTTTGCACACATCGGTCAGTAATTCTGATATATTCTCGTATTTACTAGATAATTTTAGCTTACCCGATTGAGACAGCCTGGTTTTTAAAATAAAAGAAATTAATTTTTTATTCGATTCGTTATCTAAGGTAGTAGCATAGTACTCAATACTATCAATTAATTCTTTCGTATTTTCTTCTTTGTCAGTCATGACTGGCAGAAGACTTAACGCGACCTTCAGATCGAACGTTGCCATTTTTAATATTATTTCTTTACTTTCTTTTTTTATATTGCAAAGATTCTTTACCTCACTGTACAATAACTTTAAGTGCAGTGAGGTATCCTGACAATATTTATCAACTAAAATTTTTTCTTGTTTACTTTTTAAATGATATACCTTAGTAATAGCATCTATATAAGTATTATATTGTTCTAATAATTCGTTTGCCTCTACAATTTCGTTTCAATTATTTTTCCACATCGTCTTTTAGGTCGAATTTTAATTAAGTAGGTTCTAACCATTGAAAGTTCTTCATTTAAATTTTCCAGATATTCTGACATACATAAAATCGCACTTACCTATATTTTGATACTATTCATATTATATACTTAAAGTCTATAATGTACGTATTATAATGTAGTATAACTGTTTAATAAAAAAAATTTTTTTTTCGCACTTAAATTTTCATAATTTTCACCACACTTACACTGATATTGAATGGGGTTTTCACTCACTAGTACACTGGTTTATCAAAGCAATTTGCTTCGTGACAGGAACATCTTGCGACTCAGGTTTCTTCATAAGGAATCGGGGTCGTCGTCGTTACAAGGAATGCTCGCTCCTTTTTACATTTTGTTTAACCGTATTATACCTGCATCAACGCCTCGCTGCACTCTTTTATTGAAGCACTTCACACAATACCGGATCATAACGATAGCTCCAACCATTAACAGTATTATAATAATTGCCACCATGGACCACGAAATGATTCCAACATTGGTCACGATATGATTGTTTCTAATTTGGTTGTTAACACCGACTTGTGCGGTGACTTCCGGTTTTTCAGGTATTTTTGAGTTACACATTTTTTGCACTAAAATTTACGTCCACGTAAACGTCACGTTTACGTCCGTGTGAGCTAAGTGTCGATTAGAATAAATAATATACATTTTAAGTCCGTTGAGCCAAACTGTAACCGGGAACTAGCTATATCCCAAAAATGGCAGAGTCGCCATGTAGGGAGAGCGTAAGACGGAGACGAATGGGACAACTCGATGCTTGATTAAAACTGCATATAATAAGTTATAACATAGATGTAAATACATGGTGCTTAACAATAACAATTCTTATACTACACCGCCAAGATTTAATAAAGGCAAAGGTGTCTATTGTTTGTTTTTTTAACTTGTTCTCGTACGTGTGAAAGAATCTTCTACAGCGAAATATGTGTGCAAAGTGGAAAGTTGTCTTGAATTTTTTTTTGTAAAAACCTATGTAAACGCAACTATATTATTTTTTGAGATAATAATATGTAGTAAATTTTCAATAGGAAATAATTTGTCGCAAATGTACTAGTACAATCTTTTGCATTACGCACCTATAGAAACACGACTATTATAATATTTTTTTTGAAACATTTTTATAAATAATACGCCTTTTCAAATATAATCACCGAGAAGTTCCGGGATTTATAGAAGGGAATGTCCACATTATTTTTTACGTTTAATCGAAGTTTAAGTTATTTAACTACCTCAATTCCGATCGCTGGTAACACCACTGTCTACATTAACCATACCAATTACTTGTTCTCCAGCTAGGGATTTTCCTGTACTATGAGTACTGAGCAAAGAAAACCACTCAGGACTAGTATCCTTTACCCAGAACACCCAGGCTGGAACCACCATTATATCTTCATTAATACACAAAGTTGACACACGGGAGTCCTTTTCTTGGTTTCTGCATAACTTTCTCTATCGAATAGGCGAATAAAAAAAGCAAGTCCATTTTTCAGGTCAAAATACACTGCGACGGTTTCATTGATGTGTCGGGTTTTACGTTTTGAAATGGTATTATCTTGAATTTTACGTATTTTATGTGCTGCAGATATGTTGTTATAAAAACAAATCCTTAGTGAAGATTTAGTTTTCAGCATGAGATTGAATCCAAAAGACTTTAATTAAGAAGAAAAATTTATTGAAATGCACAATTAAAAGATTGTCCTTACCTGTCAATGAAATTAAAATGAATAAAGATAATGAAGAAAAATAGTTATGTTCCTATTTTAGAAAAATTATATGTAAATATTTTAATTTTTTCTAGAATAGGAAGTATATAAGTATTAATTATGTTTTTATTTTATGACCTTAATAAAAAACAATCTGAATTTCACTTTTCAGGTCAAACTAGCAGCTCAGGTTTTCAGCAGACAGGTGGCCACGTCTCTGGATCTATACATGAAGTCACTACTTTTTGTACAAGAAGAACACGGATATGCTGTACCTGGAGTGGACATTGAAAACGGTTTGTTCACAGCAGAACTTTTGCTATTTATGAATGATTTGTTCGATAGTCTGAATTGTTTTGGCCATACTCGAGGTAAATTGCAACAAGCTTTGACATTAAATTCCGAACACTTTTCTTTCTGGAATAATGCTGTGAAGAAAATAAATTCAATGAGATTTGATGCCTCAGATCCTAGGGAAAGTAACCCTATTAGCCTTAAACATTTTGTACACGACATTAAAAGCATTAAGCATTTATGGACTGATTTGTCTAGATTAGAGGGAGTGAAATTCTTAAATCTGAGACGTTTAAATCAAGATCCACTTGAAAATTTTTTTGGGCAGATTAGAGCTCATGGTGGTTTCAATACCAATCCGGATTGCACCCACTTTGTCTCAGCCTACAAAACGTTGTTGATCAATAACATCTCATCTGGAAAATCATTATACACAAACTGCGCCACTGATGATGATGCAATGTTAGGAACTTTGACAAATTTGGTACAACGTAACAGACAGACAGTCTCTAACAATATCGATTCCGAGGTAATTGTGATTAATTGTGAATTAATAGACTCTATCCCATAAGAAAATGTTATGCAAACCAATAGTGTGTCATACATCGCTGGTGCAATTTGTCGCTGCCTGTTGCCTAAATTGCAGTGTGTTGACTGCGACCTTTGTAAAGATGCATTGTTGTCTACAGATGTTCAACCGTTTCACACGTTAATTGCTAATCGAGAATATAATTTAGAAAAACAAACACTCTATTATCCTTCAAAAAACATTAGTTCATTAGCATGGGAGAGTATTTACTTAATCGATAAATTTTTGCCACAAATTTGCTATGTTTACGTTTACCCAGAATTACTCTCAATTTTGCAGAAAAATACTAATACAGCTTGGTTTACCTGCTCGCGACACAAGAAAAATTTTTTAACTGCTTTTTTCCATTACGTTATAAAAATGCACGGTAGACAATGGTGCATCAATTTTAATAGAAGAATACACAATGTTGATTCGAGACCAAAGGCAGCAGAAACGGAAAACTTGATCCAAAGTAAAGTCACCAAAGGTTTAAGTTATAGATCAACTAGATTGCGCAGTTCTTAATTTCTATTTAATTATTTTTATATTTGTTGTTTATTTTATTGTTATCAAGTTTGCCATTTCGTTGATTATAGTACTTGATTTTGTTATCTCAAGATTGTCGTAAAACTCAATGATAAATGTTTTCACTCGAAGCGACACAACTTTTTCATTTTATTTTTTGTTCGACTTTGAGAGTAGTAGAGTCTTTGCAGTTCCATTGTTGCTGCCCATTCCGTCCCTAGAGTTTTCCTTTTGTGTTCTATAGGTTTATGTTGATTGTTGTGATTAGTTTAGTACTATTTAATTATAATTGTTATTAGCTCGACTTGACTTATGTAATTTATTAATTATTAATTTAAATGGTATGTAAGCATACATAGGTTAAGGATAAGTCTAAATTGTAAATATATATAGAATAGCTACAAAGTAAGTCGGTAGCTTTTAATGTCTCCTTATTCTCTTGTATAAATGATAGCCAGGCAAATATACTAGACCTCACTATAAAGACTCAGCCTTGTAAATATGTATAGAATCACAAAGTAAGTACGTAGTTATTAATGTACTCTTATTCTCTTGTATTAATGATAGCTAGGCAAACATAGAAGACCAGACTTTGAAGTCTTAATATTGTAAATATGTATACAATAGTTACTAAGTCACAAAGCAAGTCGGTAGTTTTTAACGTTCTCTTATTCTCTTGTATAAATGATAGGCAAACACACTAGATCTGACTTTAGAGTCTTAAGTTTTAACTGTATATAGAATAATTACTGAGTTCCAAAGTGGGTAGGTACTTTTTAACGTCCTCTTATTATATTGTATAAATGATAGCCAGGCAAACATACTAGATCTGAGTTTAAAGTCTTAAGTTTTAACTGTATATAGAATAGTTACCGAGTTTCAAAGTGGGTAGGTAGTTTTTAACGTCCTCTTATTATCTTGTATAAATGATAGCCAGGCACACATACTAGATCTGACTTTAAAGTCTTAAGTTTTAACTGTGTATAGAATAGTTACTGAGTTTCAAAGTGGGTAGGTAGTTTTTAACGTCCTCTTATTATCTTGTATAAATGATAGCCAGGCACACATACTAGATCTGACTTTAAAGTCTTAAGTTTTAACTGTGTATAGAATAGTTACTGAGTTTCAAAGTGGGTAGGTAGTTTTTAACGTCCTCTTATTATCTTG
>NW_020655564.1:0-8575 GCF_003589595.1 Hyposmocoma kahamanoa | reverse complement strand
GGTAGTTTTTAACGTCCTCTTATTCTCTTGTATAAATGATAGTCACGCAAACATACTAGATCTGACTTTAAACTCTTTAAGCTTTAACTGTGTATAGAATAGTACTGATTTCCAAAGTGGGTAGGTTGTTAATGTCCTCTTATTCTCTTGTGTTTTGATACGCAAACAAACATACTAGACCTCTGTATACAGTCTAAATTGAAAATATGTATAGAATAGTTACTGAGTTACAAAATGGGTAGGTACCTAGTTTAAATGTCCTCTTATTATCTTGTATAATGATAGCCAGGTAAACATACTAGACCTCACTTTAAAGACTAAAAATTGTAAATATGTATAGAATCACAAAATAGGTAGTTTTAATGTAATCTTATTCTCTTGTATAAATGAATGCCAGCCAAATATACTAGACATCACTTTAAGAAGTAAAAATTGTAAATATGTGCAAAATCACAAATTAAGTAGGTAGTTTTTAATGTCCTCTTTTTCTCTTGTATTAATGATAGCTAGGCAAACATACAAGACCAGATTTTCAAGTCTAAATTGTAAATATGTATAGAATAATTACTGAGGCACGACGTAAGTAGATAGTTTTTAACGTCCTCTCATTCTGTTATATAAATGATGATGGCCTGGCAAATATACTAGACCTCACTTTTAAGTTTAAAAATTGTCAATATGTATAGAATCAAAAAAGAAGTAGGTAATTTTAATGTCCTCTTATTCTCTCGTATTAATGATACCTAGGCAAACATACAAGACCAGACTTTCATGTCTACATTGTAAATATTATATAGAATAGTTACGAGGTGGGTAGGTAGTTTTTGATGTCCTTTTATTCTCTTGTGCTTTTCATATTCCGACAAACATACTAGAACTTAGTCCAGTTTGCAAATATGATTAAATTATACATATGCATATACGTGTAAGCATTTCTGTATACTTTGGGCTTTTTTTTTTAATAACGCGCACACTCAACATAGCCCTGCACTAGGGAAACCCTTTGTCGCGGGAGCCATGGACACACACATAGACAACCACATTTACACCCACACTCCGAGAGAAATGAATGTAGGCCATACAAATGTTTGCCCGGCCCGGGAATCGAACCTGAGACTTCTGCGTGGCAGTCCGGCTTGGTAACCGTTCGGCCACGGAGGCAGTTATTGCTTTTGGATAAGAGTAGTGTAGTAGTGTCCCATATTATATGCGGGCGGAGCTATATCCAAGTAGTGGTTGAGTCGCACGGAACAGCGCGGAAATTGTACATTATCGTATGTACTAGGTGGGGCGCTGTTCCCCCTCATCAGAGGGGCCATTTCATTGGTACACGTACACATTTTAGCCGTAGAAATTGGTATTATTAAAATATAAAGATTGTTACTTAAGTTCGGTATAAGATATATTAATGTATAAGTATCTGTGTATTAAATAAATAAATAAAAGTCATTCTTACTCATTTTAATCCCCATTCCTAAAATTTTTGTATCTCCAGAACCTGAGCGTACAAAATCCGGAAAAATATTCTATACTTTAATCGTATGGCACAGCTCTAACACCGGTTTTATCGATTAGAGGGCGTCCCTATTTTACTACAATACTACACATAACTATATGAAAGGTGTAAAAGGAACAAAAGAGTTGATAATGAACAAATTTCAAAGTGCAAGTGAGATATTGCATAAATTTATCAATGAATATCTATAGCACATTCCTCGCCGCCTCCGCGTCGCATCATACCCCACTACTATGACATTGTCTTTCCAAAGACTTAACCGTCTGTCTTGTATTTTTAGTTTGTGGCTCTGGACCTTTTGGAGGGAAAAGTGTCGTTTTTATTTTGACTTTCAATTATTTTGTGAAATCTAGTTTAAAGCGGAATAGGATAGTGCTATTGTGCCTTAATCGAAGATTAAAACGCGAAATTATACGAATCTCGAACTAAAATACCCGTATCGGCCCGTTCTAAGGAATCCCGAGTCAATCCAAACACGCCACCTCAAATTGCCTATCCTCTTTGTGGCGGCCATATTTACAGAAACATAATCAACTTCATGTACCAAAAAAGAATAATGTACTAAGACTTGGCTGTATGGTGTAAAACCTTTGCCTTTTCCTTTATGGAAAGAAGAAAAAAAAAATTAATAGTTACGACTAGACATAATAAAATTGATGTTTCAAGTTTCAACGAAATTTGCTTTTAAAACATTTCCATGGAAAATTTTTCTCGAGTGGAAAAAATTGGCGAAGGCACATACGGTGTAGTGTACAAAGCTCGTGATAGAATAACTGGCAAACAAATTGCTTTGAAGAAAATTAAACTCGAGAAGTAAGTTTTGGCGCGAAAACTGACATGTTCATCAGATTACCTCTAACACAACGACAATGAATGTTTTCAAAGTGGCCGCATATTATTGCAGGGATTGAATATAATGTTTTATTGCTATCAGTATCTAAGTTATATTTGAGAAATACTTTATGTTTGTTGTGTTTGCTATCTATTTGCGCTTACGATTTTAGATAGACGGTCGAGGACGTATTTATAGCCACAAAAATGTTTCTGCTCTTGACACTGAGCATGGTACCGGTATTGTGTGGTGTTGCAGTGAGCCTGAGGGCGTGCCGTCGACAGCGCTACGTGAGATTTCAGTGCTGCGCGGGCTGCGACACCCTGGCGTGGTGCGGCTGCTGAATGTGGTGCTCGCCGACACCAAGCTTTTCCTCGTGTTCGAGTTCCTGCACATGGATCTCAAGCGACTAATGGACCTGACCAAGGGCCCCTTACGCCTCGATCTCGTTAAGGTGGCTCCTACATAGTTGAATAGAAAGAAGTTTGAAGGGTGTATTTTATTTAAATGACTTACTTTTGGGAAACCATTATTTTAGCAACATTTTAAACATTAGTTACATCACTGAGAGTGGACTAATGTTGTTTTATGGTTATGTTGGTTGGAGTAGTTATGTCACTTACAGGCCTGGAAGTGAAGATCAAATTGAAATGAGGAGGCAGGGTTGAATGTTTCTGATCGATTTAATTCTCTTCATTGGGGTCTGGAAATTGGTGGTTCTGAAGTTATTCATTTATTTGTATCTTTCGGAAAACATCTTTAAGTGCACCCCAAAACAACCCACATATTTAAATTGTAATTTAAAGGAATTTTATGTCTTTATTCACATTTGTGCATTTTTATTAGTATACACCTTATATATAGTATATACCTTTTCAATAGATTTTTTCTGAACTCTTCATGAAAAGTGCTAGCATAATATGACAATTGCAATTAGGACTTTATTTTACAATTGTCTTTCTTTTCAATCATGCAGACCATCTGGCAGCAATCTGAATAGTCAATGCATTAAACATTTCCCAAACCCTCCTATTGATTTCTTTTGTGTGTTTATTTTAAAAAGATGCAGACTCTGTACATGAACTTATTGCAGATATTTTAAAACTATAAAATTAATAACGGAACTTTTTTCTTTTTTTGTTTAGTTTCAATAGTAACTAAAGTAACAATCAGCATTAAGAAAGTTTTCTATGAAAGTGATCTTTATTACAAAAAATATTTAACCTCGGAAAAAAAAGTCATGTGTACCTTTCTGCCACTGAAACATATTCACTAATACATATTATTTTGGGGAGCATCTCTGAAAATTATGTCTTGTTTTTTGTGAAGATAATATAATTGTTCACTTAAGTTCTAATCGCTATTAACATACTATTTTCACAAAATATGCATTTTATGAAATTAGTACTATTGGAAACATACTGTTAGCCAGGAATCTTGGACAAATGATGAATAAATACCTTATGGATATTCATATCTGATTTTTGGCGGTGTGCTTAGCAATTTTTCCAAACCCCACATTTTTTGGTGAGTTTGATCAGAATTAGTCAACTGCACCTCCTCGTTTCATTTTGACCATAACTTCTGGGCCATCCTCTGTTTTGTTATTTTACCAACATGCAATACTTCTTATATACAACCAAAAATATATAATTCCAATTAATGTGGTATGTAAGGCAGTGTTGGATTACTTTTATGTGGACAAATGTTCACCTCGGACAGTTGAATCTGTGTATGTTTAGGCTTCAATTCTTCAAACTGTGGTTGTTTGGACAATGCAGTTGCCAGTTTGAGCATCGATTCTTTCTCTACATTATAGAATTTGGTTAGCCTGTTAGTCAAAACTCAGTTAAAAAGATTTTGGTTTGTATCTAGTTTGTATGTTACACATTTGACCATAAAGTTAATTATGCTATGTGCACAATATCGTTACAAAAATTCGCTTCCAGTCCGTTCCGCCGCAATATAAATTGAGCCTTAGCCGCTGTGAAATTCCACGTGCTATTACAATGTCGCGTTCTTTTTTTAGGGGAATTGCAATGTGGCTGAACATGAGGTAGCCGTATTAGAAAACAGCGCAGTTTTGGAAAGCGGCTAGCCGTAATGTTATACGGCGCTTTATAGAATGCGGTTGCGACATATAGATCTTTTAATTTATCCTGTAATGTTATCATAATGTTCTATTGCGACTAGTATGCTCGATTTCTAGGGTACCTTTTGATTCTAATTAATGCGGTAATGCACACATCTTTCTCATACAACGTACGCCCCAACTGGAATTATATACTGAATATTTGTCTTCGTCACAAAGCAGTACCATAGTAGCGGCTTTTGTCGCCATCGTGCAAAGTCAAAGTTAAAGATTATTTATTCCATAGGTAAAATAAATTTACACTTGGAAACGTCACATTTAAGCTACTGCTCGTTCACTACTCTGACCTCCCTGAGAAGAACGAGCAAGAAACTCTAGGGATTGCTCTTTTCAAAAAAACTTAAACGCTATGGAATACACTTTGAATCAAATTTGTGTGGATTCTGGAGCCGTGTCGTCTTCCCATACATCTTTATCTAACACGTAGTCTTCAATTTTGTAATATGATTTCTCGATCAATATATTTTTAATGTAGTTTTTGAACTTAGGAAATGATAAACTTAATATATGCTCTGGAATCTTATTGTAAGAACGTATACAGTTGCCCATAAAAAAGTTGTTTACCTTGGTTAAACGAAATCGTGGTACCATAAGTTTGGACTTGGCTCTAAGGTTAATATTATGGATATCTTCTTTCTTATTGAAATTATGTATATTTTTACGGGCATATAAAATATTTGAGTTAATGTACTGTGATGCCACAGTCATGATACCAGTCTCCTTAAACTTTTCTCTGAGAGAAACCCGAGAGCCTAGACGGTACACAGAACGAATCGCTCGTTTTTGCAATACAAATATGGTTTGAATATCTGCCGCTTTACCCCACATGAGAATCCCGTAGGACATTATACTATGGAAGTAACTAAAGTAAACTAGTTCAGCAGTACTAACATCGGTAAGCTCACGTATTCTGCGGACTGCGTATGCAGCAGAGCTTAATCTGCTGGCCAGGGAAGATATATGTGGAAACCATTGAAGTTTACTATCTAAGGTCACTCCCAAGAAGATTGCTTTATTAACAAGGTCTAACTTTTCTCCGTTTTTTTCTATGCTTGGACTAGTCGATTTTACGTTAGGTAATTCAAATTTAACACATTTTGTCTTCTTTGCATTAAGCAATAAATTGTAAGCAAAAATACCAATAGACTACCTTAGAAAGGGTATCATTAATATGGTCATAGTTAATGACATGTCTGTCTGTTTTAAAAATCAAGGATGTGTCATCAGCAAACAACACTATTTCGCAATGGTCCTTAACAAAGAATGGCATATCAGAAATAAGAAAGGTCCAAGTATTGAGCCCTGCGGAACACCCATTTTTGCCGGAGAACCCAAAGAAGTCACTCCATTTATGTCTACTTTCTGAATTCTACCATTGAGATATGACGAGACAAGTTTCGACGCCTTGCCATTTACACCGTAATGTTCCAGCTTTCTAATAAGAGTAATATGATCAACGCAATCAAATGCCTTTGAGAGGTCACAGAAAACACTAATAACGTTCTGGGACCTTTCCCAAGCATCAAAGATGTGTTTTAGTAACGCTACCCCCGCATCGCTAGTTGATCTACCACTAGTAAACCGGTATTGTTCACTATGAAAAATATGATTCCTACCGAAATAGGACAGTCATTGAGTTAGCATAACCTTTTCGAATATTTTACTTAAAGCTGCTAAAATTGAAATGGGCCTATAGTTGCTAGGATCAACTTTCCTACCGCTTTTGAATAAGGGAATAACCTTGCTGTATTTCATTAAATCTGGAAAAACACCTTTGTCAACGCACCTATTGCTAAAGCTATAGCTAAATGTGGGGAAATTAGATCAGTAATTGAGTCCATAACTTTAGTTGATATGCCCCAGAGATCTTCAGTTTTTTTTAACATGTATTGATTTAAAAGCTTTTATGATATCTTGTGGATTGACATGACGGAAATTAAATATACTGCCACAAACGTTAACATTTTCCTTTAGGAGATCAATAGCAAGTGAAGGGGAGGAATTGAATGATTCTGTAGTGTTCACAGCAATTTCCGAAAAGAACGATTTAAAAGCTTGGGCTACTTTATCTTTAGATTTTATAAGTTTGCTGTCTAATTCTAAAACCATGTCTCTATCGTGTTGTTTAACCCTGACTGACTCTTTATTTATAATGCTCCAAGTAGTTTTAGATTTATTTATCGATTGTCTAATTTTGTCGCTGTGAAACTTAACCTTCGCAGCTACACATACTTTTTAAAATATTTTTGAATTAATTCTAACATATTCTATGAAATTGGAATTAGTATTATAAGTTTTCATAGCATATAGCTCATACAAACGAGACCTACTCTTATGAATACCTATTGTTGCCCAGTTGTTGAATTCTGTCTCTTTATGGAAAGTTAATGTTTCCGATTTAAATATATTATCAAATTCATTTTTAATTAAACCAAATATCGTGCTATATAAAGTATTTGGAACCTCCGGTATATGGAGTAGGGAATTTAAACTATTGCCGATATTATTTTGAAATCTAATTATTCGTTCTGTGGTAATCGGTCTGCAGAGAAATTGGTCTACCTTCTTGCTCATTTTACAATTAAAAGAAGCCAATTGGCCACTATGGTCGGATGTTAACCAATTTATTATTATATTTAGACACTGCGTCTGCGTTACAAAAGATGTTATCAATACAAGTAGAAGAGGAGGCAGTAATGCGAGTTGGTTCTAAGAGAAGATTAATAAAGTTAAAACTTAAATAAATTAATGAGTCTTACAGAAGTAGAACAGTTTTCCAACAGGTTTAGGTCTGAAATCTCCACATATTACTACGTTTTTTGTGGTTGGAAAAATCCGCTTTAAACTGTCTTCCATAATTAATTCAAACTCGTTAAAATTAGCAGAGGGGGGCCTGTATACACATAAGACGACAAACTGATCCAATTCCACACATGAAATCTCAATAGTTAGGTAGTTCAGTAGATAGATTTGTGATATCCTTACGCTCTTTAAATTTTAAGTTCGTTTAATAATAATCATGGATCTGCCTCTACTTAAGCTCTTTCTTATGAACGACCTGACTATTACATAATTTTCTATGTTGTTAATTGCTTCGTAGTCTTTCAGCCAGTGTTCTGTAACACAAAACACGTCAACGGAAATATCGTGCAAAAAAGACTTATTTCTAATGTTTTGCCAGAAACGCCTTGAATATTTTGATGTACTACATGGAAACGATTAGACTTTTCTGTTGTCGTGTTTTTCAGTTTAAATTATGGTTAGTAAAAAGTATACTGTTGCTACTTAAAGTAGGAGCATTGTCGTGGGACTGTGTTATATGTTCTATAACAGCGTCTTTAATATTAAAAGATAGCAAACTAGCTATATGTCTCAGATACCTTATGGGTGAAAGTAAATTATCCTCAAAAAGTTTGAAGTTCCTTACGAACTTATTAATGTCAAAACAAAATATAACGTCACTATGACGGCAAGTCAAATTATGAATGTGCGAATTTATGTTATATATATACTTATTACGAGCGATGCCTAGGTTAGAGCAGTAAGCGAATGCACTTAGTATGAATTTACACCCACACTTTTCATGAATTCTCAAGAACACGTCAATGCTACTATTTACTTCTTTTTTACTAATGTTAATACTATCACCTATTATAAGAATCACTGTTGTATATTTATCAAAGTTGCAACCACTTAACAGTGTAGTAATTTGACTAAAAGTAGCTCCTGGATAGCAATAGTTGACTACCCTTTGTTTTAAGTGGTTACTTAGGTGGTGGCCTAGTCCTACACCTATTTTATCAGAAAAAGCTACCTTTCTTCTGGATGGCCGGTTGGAGTTCTAATAGTCTTGGTTGACCGTTGACTGTGTCGAACTTCAACAGTTGTAGTGGAGCAGATACGTTTTGCTGCAGCAACGCTGGCATACGATGCACGCGCTGGTTGCGTTGATGATGTGGGTGGTGGGAATGGAGTCTGATTTATTTCTACTGGATCATTTGTTTCACTAAGCTCATCCTGACGAAAGACTTGAGTAAGTTTTCGATACTCAGTACCCAGCTTTAAAAGCTCATTA
>NW_020655563.1:0-18748 GCF_003589595.1 Hyposmocoma kahamanoa | reverse complement strand
GATCTTTTAGAGGTCATATTATTATGTTTATTCCAGTTCTATACTAAACATATAATCTTCATTACAGCTCCGGTACTACTCCAACTGTCAAAGATTCAAAACTCTTATGGCACAAGCTAAGACAGACTCCATCCAAGAAGAGTTTTTACCATACGAAGACCTAGTTGTAAAACTGGAAAAGGAGACTGGAAAGAATTTTACTGAAAATCCTACCCTATTTCAAGCTCTATTCGACCTCTATAAAAGTCAGGTGAGTAATTTCTGTTGTTAAGACACTCCCTTATTATAGAGATGTGTAAAAGTATTCAAAAAAAATGTAAATATTGTCCATACTCTACTTTAGCCATTTGTGGTACGAATTTTTTTTTATGTTGCCAAGCGCTGGGATGAACAAGTAATGCGCCTGGAGAAAGAGTTTATCCAGGGAAGTACTGCCGTACTTGTGAGCATTACCACATTCCGCCTGGGAAAGGGAAGGGTACTGGTGAAATTACAGGCACATGGGATTTGTCAACTTTTGTGTCAGAGTGACGGGCATAACGGCAATGCCCCTAAGATCTTTGCGATATAAGGCTACGAGTGGAACTGCAACTATTATGAATAGGCGCATAACACCAGCCACACGACTTGTTCGTACTGTCACTTGGTAGGTATTATAAAAAAAAAAGATTCGTAAGCGAATGAGCAGACTTGAGTTTGAGTTGGAATTTAATTAACTGTGCTATGAAACTTAATAATTGTTTATCTATTAACTTAAAACTCGAAGACCGAAGGATTTTTTTCTAAATGTTCGATCTTTGTATTAATAACTATAATAAACTAATGGAGTAATTTCGCAAAAAATAATTGAATATCAATTCAATACATATTTAAATACAGTTAATAGCAACATCTCCAGACGTGACTGGTAGCTGTAAAGTTACCTGAGTGACGACACACTTCCATACATATACTCCGCCAGGTGGCGCTGGTGCGGCTAACTGCCAAATTTAAACGCTCTGTGAATTTTTAATATTATTAGTAATTTAAACATTTGTAAGTTAACTAAAACGAACGCAATTATTCAGTTGATTACAAGATTAATCTGTGTTGTGAAATACAAAACAAAATAATCAGTGAAAATCATTGACTTACAATTATATGGACGTCGGGTCCGCGCTAAAAAGTGTCCGCACTTGTAAGGCGCTAAAATCGTATACAGAGCGCGACACTCCGCTTTAGTCTTCATTTGTTCTACTGACAGCGCGATACTGCGATGACATTACAATTTAAATTTCGAATAGGTTGACTTGGGACATTTTTTTCGTGGTTTTTGTATTAGACCCGTCGTCCATTTATTTGTAAGTTAATGGTGAAAATGGCTCCACCACCGAAAGCTGCCCTTGATAGGTTAGTGGAAGTAATTTCAAATTTGGAACTAAAAATCAGTGCCTTGAATATGAAATTAGATAACTGCAACGAAATTATCAAAACCCAAAACATACACATATCAACACAAGACGAAAAATTGTCGCAATTAATGAGGAAAATTGACAATTTGAACTCCACAACACACGTAATTACAACCAGACGCAAGAGTAAACGCAAATACAAAAAAATTACCTCACATGATAGCAGCACAATACGGCAGCAACACACATCCACTTCCATCTCTCGAACACCATTTCAGGCATTCCACACAGGCTAAGCGTTCCACTGACTCACGGAATTACGATGATTCAACAACCGCTTGAGAAAACTATCCACAAACACTCCACTGACAACTACGAACCAGTTTCAACGACTCCATGTACATCCACCCCTGACACAAGGGAGACACGGCAATCTACGATCACCACCAAGCCTATCAATAAAAGAACCCGTGAACTGCAGTCAGGAGGCCTCCGTGCGGCACCGCCGCGCACTGTCAGCTTTCACTTGTTTAATTTTAGTGTAGAAGCCACTCCGGAAGACATAAAGCAGCATCTACAGTCACAGCTGTCCTTCAATCAGTCAGTCCTTCAAGCTGGAAGTGCCAGCCAACAAAGTCCAGTCTGTCCGGGATTCTGGACTGTGGCCCGCCGGAGTTTCCATTAGAAAGTTCAACATTATCACTTCACAAAACTCACGAAGAACACACGCGCCGCACGATCGGGGATAACCTCAAATACAAAAATCGAACCTAACATAACGACCTTACATAGAAATGTACGTTCCATTACTAGTAAAACAGGAGTACTAGATATAATTTTTACACAAACACAATCCCGATATAATTGTGTGTTCCGAAACATGGTGCAGAAACAACGAAACAAAACACGTGAAGTTAAGTGGGTATGAGCTTGCAAATTATCACTGCCGGCCGCGCGTCCATCACGGCGGTGTACCCTTGTTTACGAAGACAGGAATTTTATTCAAGCAAAGAACTGACCTACAGGGCCTAAGTGTTGAATATCACAATGCGATAGAATTGTATTCAGAAAATATTATTATTGTTGGTATTTATAGAACCGAAAACGGTGATTTTAAATAAAGAAAAAGAAAAATTATCAGTAATATTTGACGAAAATAAAAGGTTCATTTTAGTCGGTGATATAAACGTGGATTATATGACTGACAACTCGGATAGGCGGCGCGTAGACGACTTATTGAGCTGTTATAACTCAAAAAATATTGTCGATTTTTCCCACACGCGAATGTGACACTTGTAGCACTTCTTTAGATTGTGGGATAGGTTCGAGCGATGAGTGTTGCGTAACCGTTTCTCCATTAGATACGCCGATAAGCGACCACAGTGAGCAGCTGTTTGCATTGTCTGTTACGCGACACAAAAATGCAAACAAATTTATACATCGACGTATCTTTGAAGAAGAATCAATTAATTTATTTTATAAGGACATTTATAATTATAATTGGGATTTTATTTACAACATTGACATTTACAATAATGAAAAATTTAGTTCATTGATAAGATAATATTGACATACTATATTGATATACATTTTCCTATAAAAAAATTACGATTAAAAAGAAAACCATACTCTGTGGGTGAGTTAAGAACTCAATCATTGCATTCCAATTTACAACAATTTCTGCACAACAATTAGGTAATTGCGTGCAACACTATTCAGATTTAATAAAATCTATGAGTCTTCGCGACCGTCGTGTATACAATGACAATAGGATAATGTCCACTAAAAACTCACGTACAGTAATATGGCAAATCGTAAACAATTAAATTTCGGCAACGACTAAATCACAAAATGTGCAAATAACGCATAATGGAAACCTTGTACCGCCTGATAAAATTCCAAATTGTTTCAATGATTACTTCCTTACATTTCATTCATTCATTTTATTTAAGAGCCATGCTCTTGTCGGTGTAGCCTCCTCCACTCCTCACGGTTCATAGCCAACTCCTTGACCTCCCTGTAACTGCTCACATTAACCTTTCTTTTTATTTGGTCACAGAATGCCATTCTCGGTCTTCCTCTCTGTCTCCTTCCTTCCTTCCATCTTTCCCTCAACAACAACCGTCAATAGTTCGTCATTGCGCAACAAATGTCCAAACATTTTTCCCCTCCTATTCCTTACAATTACTTCAAAATTAGATTTACATAGTAATTGTGAGAAATATCTGTCATTCCTTATAAAGTGTGTAGGTGAGTGGGATGTTCCCCAGTTCAGCCTTCCAACTGTTACTTGTGACTTATTGGAGAGGGTGGTAAAGAGCATGTTGCATTCATCAAAAACACTGGACATATACGATATTCTCATAAGTACATTAATGTCTGTCTGGCCAGTAATAGAAGACGTACTCGTAACCCTTATAAACGAAATAATTACCGAAGGTATATATCCTAACATTTAAAAAAATACCCGTGTATGTCCGGTATTCAAGGGGAAAGGGGATAAGACCCGGTTGAAAGCCACAGGCCTATCACAATAGTTCCAAACATATCAAAAATGATAATCCATTATATCTACAAGCATTATGGAAGATTTAGAAATAAACGACTCATTATCCGACAGACAATTTGCTTATAGGAAAGGTAGGTCCACCACAGCTGCCGCGCAAAGTGTAGTGGATTCTATCATTACCAGCATTGATGATGAGTATAAAACAGCAGGGATTTTTTGTGACCTTACAAAGGCGTTCGATGTGATTGGGAATGAATTACTAACACAAAAATTAGCTATGTATCGTATCACCGGAGTTGCCCACGATTTATTAAAATATTTCTTAACAAACAGAAGCCAAACAGTTCCAGTCTGTACGGACGGCAAAAAACCAACTCCGCTGCTGGTGATATCACCATCGGCATCCCTCAAGGATCGACCTTGAGTAATACGTTGTTCCTGACGTTCATCAACGATCTTGCGCACTATATATCGGAGGGCTTGGTAGTTCTGTTTGCGGATGACACTACTGTTATAGTATGTGCTAAAGGCTTCACAGAATTGGACAAAACGCTAACATACACGTACAGTCAGGTTTGTGAATGGTTTTCTGCAAATGGGCTTATTCTAAACACGTCTAAGTCGAACCTAGTGTTGTTCTCACGAAGAAATCCCGTATCATGCCCAATAGTCACCTCTGCGGTTCCACTTTGCAACACATGCAAGTTCTTGGGCTTCACTGTAGACTCAAACCTAAGCTGGAAAGTCCATATTCAGTCTTTGTGCGAGAAATTTGAATTCCAAATTTTTTTTCGAATTCGGTCTTTGTACTCATAATTATAACAAACTAGTAGAGTAATTACACAAAAAATAATTGAACATCAATTCATTACAAATTTAAACTTAAAACTGGTTTAATTTTTACACCTTAAAACTGATACAAGATCCAATACAAACTAAAGCCTTATCTTTGACTAAGCAAGCCAACTAATGGTTAGTATTAAGATTAAGCTGCACCCAACTTAAGCACAAGCTTACTGAACTTTGATTGGATTAAACTTTGGCCTCATCACATTGACCTATTACGGGATGAGAGACAGGTTGCATGCTTATTTGTGATATTTCTTGACGTGATTGAAGAAACCGTCTGTACTTATACATCGTTGTATAGTTATAGTATTATAGTGTAGTTTTTTATTATATCCAGAGACGCGACTAAAGGTGGCAAACTAAATCCGGTAAATCCGGTTTCCGTTAACCGATTCCAATAAAACTTAGCAAATAGATGTAATTACACAAACATTTGAAGACGGTTTTTTATATAAAAAAATTATAATAATTATTATTTACAATTACAAAACTATGCTTCTAAATACACTACATAAACAAATAATTGCTATATATTTACAAAATTAATGCAATAATCTCAGGAGGTATTATTCACTCCATGCATATACTACTTTTTATTTTAAAATAAACATACTTTGCCAATTCCTATCTGTTTATGACACGTTTGGTTTCAGGTGCGAATTCTGAAACAATTATTATTGTCAAAAATTTATGCAAGCCACAAAGCTGGATTTGAATTATTACGCAACCGTTGGGTACCCACTGTAATTAGTTCCGAACCACATGCCGCAAGCAATTATATTTTATAGTACTAAGTTGTTTTATAGCTTCCAGTTAATGGCTTGTTGTACTATCTAAGGCCAAACTTCCTTCTGTAGTTTGTACTGAATGTCATAAGGGGCTTAAAAGCCAACTACAAGGTTTGCAAAGGCTAACTCTCACTGGCGCAGAGTCGAAGTGTCGCGTCTTCGAGTCCTGTTTGCGCCCGGATCACAATGTGCTCGGCGTCTGATGCCTCACTCCGCCCAATTTTTTTTTTTTTTTTTTTTTTATTGTGACTCGGCAAAATGACTGCACCGCGCCTGATGGAAAGTGCGAATACAGTTCAGAGATGAGAGTAACGGATGGAAAACACAAATATCTTCACTCCGTCACTATCATTTTGCCGGTCTTTCCAAATGCTTCGTCACACTACGTTTGAAGGACCCGATGTTATAGAGGGGAGGGAATACATGCGCCGGGAGTTGGTTCCACAATTTGATGGTTCGGCATAAGAACGAATTGCCAAACTTTTTAGTGCGGGACGGTATTGAACTGACCGTCCAACTGTGGCAACGCAGTCCGGCACGGGTGGTCCGCTGATGGAAAGGAGAGGAAGGGATAAGGTTGAATAACTCTTCAGAGCACTCACCGTGGTACAGGCGATAGAATACGCTCGGCTGCAACCAAGCGTCGACACGTGACTTCATATTTGCATAACACAAATGTGTACCTTAAAAATGGGAGAATAGAGGTGAATATGCTATAGGCGAAAACCTGAAAAACCGGAAAATGACGCTTCGACTCTGCGTCAATATGAGTTGAGTCAAACCCAGTGAAAAACAAAAAGTCAAAATTTGGTTTCATATCTGTCATCATTAATGTAATAAGGCCGCAAGTCCAAAATGGCAACATTCAAAAGAGAGGTTTAAAATTTCTACGAACAAAACCAGTCGATAATATTTTTATGCTTATTTATGCGTAACCTACTTAGGAGTCATAAACTTATAGTTTGTTTCGCATATTTCATAATATTTTTAATCACACTTGCACGTAAATAGTGTGATTGCAGACTAACTCTACTATAATCCCCCTAATTTTCCTTTTTTCTTTTCATTACCGCCGACTATGGCTGTAATGAGAAGAAAACAGGGCCGAGGATTTTATTTGGGACATTATAGTTAAGTTAGTCTGCATGCAATCATGATATTTACGTGTGATGAAAAATACGCGGAAATTACGAACCTAGACTCCGAAAGACTCTAATAGAGTCTCGTTCGTAATGCCTTATTTACCGCCCATAGTACACAAAGTACTTGTAGAGCCAACTAATTTTATCTCTGTCTTTGTGTAGTATTTGTTGGGTGTCATATGAGTGTTACTGTTGAGTATCGTTTTATATGTGTAATTAAAGCTAGCTGCCTATACATGAAATGGTAAGGGAAAGCTGTAACCTATCACAAACAACCCTACGTTCCTACCTAACAGCCTAGCCCTATACACAGGTTGAGGAAGCCTGTCACCATGCGACCCAAGGTAACAGACGGAAGGTGGGAAGGATAAGGGGTGCAAGGAGAGGATTTTCTCACTGCCAGTTTCACAGACTCACAAGACTTATCAGATAAGCTGACGGCTAAGGGTGTCTTGGCCGCAGTGAGAGAATGCTGTAGTGAGGAGAGTTCCGTTGTCGTCGATGAGACAGTGTTGATGTCTGGATTATCTGGATCTGGATCTTTATTTCTAAAAACTAGACTATTTATACAAATTCTATTTACATGTGTGCGTGTATATCTACAATATAATTTACAATGTAAAACAAAGGAAACGTCTACTCGGCATGCTGGTCTTGCACATTGCTATTCGGTCAATGCACTGCTGAGTAGTCTATTATCGTCACGTGGTAATGTCTGGTCAGGTTGTCTGTTCATGTCACGTGAACGTGAACAGTACTATTATGACTTTCATGTGATAAAAGTACTTTTGACATATGTGGCTTTTATTATACCATGATTATATCGTGTTTTACTTTAGTAGTAGAGGTCCTTACCTATTTCTGCCGCCAAGCAGTAAATATGAGCATCACTGCTTTACGGTTTTGAAGGGCAAGATTGCTGGTGACATTACAGGCATATGGGACTTGTCAACTTATGTCTCAAGGTGACAGGCGCAGTCGCAGTTGTCCCTTAGATCTTTACGATTCAAAGCTTCTTCTTCTTCATCTTTACGAGCTGCAAGCCCATGACTTGTTCGTCCCGTCTCATGATGGTTCTCTGCCATGTCGCTGTCTCTACCGTCTCACTTAGAGGGTTACCTATCAGATATAATGTTTGCTCGAAGTTTCATCACCAGCAATATTACCCTTTAAAACCTGAAAGCGGTAATACTCACATTGCTAATACTTTTGGTGATATTTTGTTCATTTCTTGTTACAGATAGCTCTAGGCCTCGATTTACCTGAATGGGCGATACCACTGTTACCGAAACTCAGTGCAACAGCGAAGCTTGCATACAAATTGTACTTCAGGAATCATGAAATGAAGAAAATTGGTGGTGGTAAGTACAAAACTAATGCGAATAAAACCCGAGTAACACTGCAACTGCTATGAACAGGCGTACCACCACAAGGTAAAAACAGATTACTTAGAAAAAGACAAAATTCTTTTTATGAAGACAAATCTATTAAACCCAACAAAACGATCCTTTCCCTATAGACGCTAGAGCATAATTACTTGATAATAGTAAAATACGTCTCAAAAGTGTATTTTAGTTATAAGACAGAAATACTTAATCCAAAAGCAAATTAATTTACTTCAAGTCACAAAGCCACTCTAGATTCAACAAAATATTTAAAAGTTATTAGAAAAAGAATGAAAAATTGAGAGGTATCAAAAAGGGTAAATTTACAGGGTTATGGACGTAACAGTATGTCTCACTGGCGTGAAAGCACACAGTTCAGTGCAAAACTTAAAGTAGCAGAAATAGGACGAAACCTTCTCAAATACTTGAGTACCATTCAGTGCCGTATAAATGCTACAGCGGCAGAAGCACAACAATTCAAAATATATGAGATGACTTTATACTATTGATGTTAACAAAACGATAGCGCATTTCAGAGTACAACTAATGCCATCTAGCAGTGGCGTGATGAAACTAATTGCATGTTAAAGTTGTGCTTGTTACAAGTGTAGTTTGATTTCATGCTGAAACCAAATTTCTTAAATTATGACTATAAATAACACCCTAACAAACTAGAGATACTACGTATTGTTTCTTTGGATAAATGACTGTTTATGATTTTTATGATTACAAGCACAATTAAAAGTAATCGTTACCGCGTGCGCCTTCGGCGACATGTCACGACAACATTGACTATGGAAACGCAACGAAATGTTGCTTTAAAAATATACTCTAGAATTTAGAATATTAATCTGAATAGCAAAGTACTTCTTTTTTTGTTTAAGAATATATTTTCTTATTATACACCCAAGAAATTTTGAATTCATTTAAGATTATTTAAATTTGATGTAAGAGGTTAAAACTTCTTGATTAATTGGACATTACTTAAATGTCCAATTAATTGATTAGAAATGAAATAAAATCTTGCAGTGAAGGATTTGTCTAAAAGTTACAATAAAGTTCAGAGTAAATTTGTATTAGAAAAAGAAAAGCAGTATTTTTGTAATGACAATATTTTATTATTTTAATAAATATTTTTTCACAATTAGCGAATATTTTGAGAAATTGCTCTTTCTTATTAATAGAATTCCTTTTTTGTGTGCAGGCGCACGACTTGTTCGTACTGTCAATGGTATCATAAAAAAAATATTGGTAACACAAATTGAAGTCAGTCAAACGCTAATTATTTTAAGAACCTTTTTTTTATATATAAAAAATAAGTGCGCATTTGCCCTCCATCTCACCTGATGGAAAGTGACCAGAGGTCGAGAATGTAGCATGCACACCTAAATAATACCGATTCACTCTCGGGAAACAAGTCTGCAGGCAGAATTCCACTCCCTAGCCATATAAATGTGGAAGCGAAACGCTTCGTGGGAATCCTGGGAATATTCACAACATAGAGGTGGAACCCCAGCCCCCGTCTAGTCCCCCGTTGATGGAAAGGGGAAGGCGGAATCAAATTATGCTATTCCATCGCACACTCACCGTGACATATCCTGTAGAATACCGATAAACTGGCAACTCTACGGTGGTGTTCGTTGGTCGCGTAACCTATAAACCTCTTAGCACGCTCGTCTATTGAATCGAAGGTGGCTAGTTGGTATTTAGCATAGCCATCCCATAAGTGGAGCAGATCCAGCAATTATTCGACTGCCTAATTGTTCTGTTTTTTCGCAGGTGTACTACTGAATAACTTTATCAATATTGCCAAAGACATCGCATCAGGTTCTCCAGTTTCTCATCGGCTACGAATCTTCTCCGCCCATGACTTCAACCTTGGTGCTCTGATGGAAGTTACCAGAACTATCAAAGATGACAGTATACCTGAATATGGTTCTGCTTTCATGTTGGAACTGTACAAGAGTCGGATTACGGGAGAGTTTAGTATTTTGGTAAGCAGATTTCTTAGTGTTAATATTCACTGCCAGGCATGCGTCTCCTCTCGGGCAAGGATTTAGACCATAGTCCGCCGCTCTGGCCCAGTGCGGGATGGGGACTGCATATGTTTTCCAAGGGCTGTGAACCTTCTTCAACTTCAATTTCAAACTAAATTTCGTGTATAAATTTCGAGTAACTCATAGCTGCGAGATCACGGCTTCAACAAAGAGACAATCTGCAAAAAAGACATTCTTCCTAAAAAAATTTTACACATTGAGTAATCAACACCAGATCAAGTTTTAAGCAAAATGTTTTTTTTTCAGCCTATCTACTTAAAGCAAGCCGGAGAAGTTTCAGAAACCCTGAAAGTTGAAGGTTGCGAACGCTACTGTGAACTAAATAAATTTCAAGAATTGACAAAGGACTTTGTTCTACCTGAACACGAGTTTTACCAGATATGTGGCATTAAAACGGAACTTTAGGCTGTGAACTTAAGTTAAGAGTTCAAAGGTTGACAAGTTAGGTTGTGACCCTCGCCATGTTGGTGAATCTAGATTTCCAAAGTCAAAAGTAACTTGTCCGACATTTGACGCAATAAAATTGAGTTATTAGAAAATTCTTAAGTTTTAAAGTATAAGTATTTTTTTGTTACCAGCAGCTAAGTCACAGAAGTTGTTTTTATATAAACTTATAGATAATATTTTTTTCACCTCACTAGCTCGGAAAAGCTTTCTTTCTCATTAGAAATCTGGGCGCAAAAGCGTTTTTTGCACGCTAGCGTGGAAAAGGTTTTTGAAGTTCGAACTTGTCAGTGGCTATGGTGCACCCATTGACTTACAAATAAATGGACGATGGGTCTAATACAAAAACCACGAAAAAAATGTCTCAAGTCAACCTATTTAAACGTAGTGACATGTAAAGGAATATGAAAAAGCTAAAACGTTGAATTTAAATTGTAATGTCATCGCAGTACCTACTGTCTAATTTTGTTTGATTCGCTGTCAGTCGAACAAACGTAGATTAAAGCGTGAATGACGCTCTGTATACGATTTTAGCGCCCTATAAGTTCGGATACTTTTTAGCGCGGACCCGACGTCCATATAATTGTAAGTCAATGTATGCACCTTACACACTTAAAAACATAATGTTCAACTACGCGATTTCTAGTACATTACTTATTTATATAACAAAAAATCCGTTGGTATATTTTATTATTATTTATTGTTGACATTAAATTGACAACGATAACTAATTTTAACTTACTTCAAATTGTAAGTAGAAGGGCTTCCTGCAAGATTCTATTCTACTAGTTTGGCTGGTGTTATTACTGTTTAAAAACACTGTTTTCAACGTGGATTTCCATATTTTGATACCAATCGGGGTAATTGTCTAGTAAATTTACGAATACGTTACCAATGTTGTTCCTTAAATTAAGTTAAGTAACTTGTTATTTAAGTATTTACAATTTTAAATAAGTTAACAAGATTAAAGCGTAAGCATTCTGTGATATTAAAAAAATATCTATTTAATATGGTTTTTTTCTGAAATTTCAACCAGCAATGATGTAGTCAGAATGAGGAACAGTATATAAGTGAGATAGTGACTAAAATAGAAACAGGAATGCATCGAAGGTTTAGTTATATAGACGGAATCAATACCCTTAGCATAAAAAACGCATGTGGTCATATATCAAGGGTTTTGAGCACACTAAGAGGACTTGACAGAAATACAAAGAAAAGACATTTAAAAAGATATTATAGAAAGTTATAGATACCGATTATACTAATGATGGGAAAAGTTGAAGGCAAAAGACGCGCTGGAAGATGTACAAAGTCATGGTTACACGATATAAGGGTGTGAATGGGAGTGGATACAGTAGCAGTAGAGCTTCTCGTGAAATAATTTTTTTTTATAAAATATCAAGTGACGCCACGAACAGTCGTGCGCCTGATAGTAATCCATAACAGTTGCAGTACCACTCAGAGCTTTAAATCGCAAAGATCTGAGGGGCACTGCCACTGCGCCTGTGATCCTAAAACAGTTCGTCCAGGAAAGTACTACCTTCTTACCTATTACTGCCGCCAAACAGTAAAGCGAGCATTACCACGTTCCGGTTTAGAAGGGTATGAGTGCTGGTAAAATTACAAGCACATGGGACTTGTCAACGTATGTCTCATGGTGAGAGGCGCAGTGGCAGTGTCCATAAGATCAACATGTGTGATCAGAGAAAATCGAGTAAATATGTAAGCAACAGAGGATCGATATCGTATTTTTTGTATATCAACACGTATCAAATGCGTATCAATCATCAAACAATCGATAGGCACCTTGTCTCGTAGAGGACATGCGGAACTTAAGCTCGTTAAAGTGTTTCATAGGAGAACCGAATATATTGAAGATCGAGAGTGAATTAAATTCACGTACGATAGTAAGACAAACAATCAGCAATCAGGCAAGTTAACGCCTGGTGAATTAGTTTCCGCAATAATGTAAATCACATGTATAAATAATGTAAAATGAAGTAGGCGCAAACACACCTGAAGACATGAAGTTACCAACCCCCATCAGACCAACATTATATTATTTTCTGCAAACTTCCCAATGGTGCACTACGTCATAAAGAATTTAATTTCAATCTCGTAACAGCCAAATTAGTTCTAAATTACGCATAGTTTTAAATTACTCCCCATTGTTCCACCTCTTTGCAATTTAACAGCAAGAATAGTAAATTTTTCGCTGAGAATTTTTGAAACCACTGGATTGCGGCCACTCTTTGTAAAGGCACAGATTACGTGGGAAGGACATTTTGTTACAAAATGTAATGTTCCACTGTTTTCTCATGACGCAACTCGAGCTGGACATGACATAATAATATTACTATCCCATGTCAGCTTTGTCGAGACAAGCCTCTACAATAAACGAGTTAAAATAAATATTTTAAATGTCACGCCTGACACAAGAGATGACAAGAAACTGTCGGGAATAAAATGCGACTAAAATTACTCGTTGAAATTAGGCCTTTAAGTTTCGCTACATTCCGCGTCCTGGAAAAATCCCGAAAATGCCGGGAAAAACGGCTTTCTAGACTACTATTACAAAACTAGGTAACTATGTGTAGAGTTAGACATTTAAGCGATCTATACATGACATTTCTATCAAGTTATTTAATTATGTGATACGAAAATTACTTATGAAAGTTTTCTTCCTTTAGGAACAACGAGCTTTTAACATTCATAGTTTCAGATGACTCGTTGCATTATTATCGTTTTTCAATCTTCACACATGATATCAAGCTCCAGTGTTGTTATACCCATGAAACCACAATAAAAACACTGTTGGTTTAGTAGATTTTTTAATACTGTATAATTGTCTTACGTCCCAGTAGTTTAGTAGCAGTAGAGCTTCTTGTGAAAAGTACAGGGAAGTAGCTGCCACCTTACCTATTTCTACCGCCAATAGAATAGCGTTCCAATTTTGAAGGGTAAGGGTGCTGGTGAAATTAAAGGGCCTTTGGACTTGTCAAGTTATGTCTCAGAGTGACCGGCGCAGTGGCAGTGCCCCCTAGATCTTTGCGATTTAAAGCTCTGAACGGCATTTCAATTGGTATGGACAGGCGTGTCGCTTACTATACGGTACATTTTTAGAGTATTTGATTTTTAAAGCAAAAGTTCTATCTTATTTTTTATTTTTTTGACGTAATCTGAACGATGTATAGATGTATGAAATGTTTTGTACTATATTGAAGACATAACACACAGCTTTAAATCAAATGAAAGGTGAATTGATATTTTAGAAAATTTCAAAAATCTTTTATCATTATCATTAATTTATAGGTTTCTAAAAAGTAATGCGACACACAGCGAGATGAATACCCGCATTATACATTTATTCATTAAATTATCAAAAACTTTTTATACATCTCAAAACTCCTTTGCAAAACTTCTTTAAAATGTTTTTCCGCTAATTTCTCACAAACAAACATTGATTTGGAGTTATTTTTACTATAAATTAATGTATTTACTTAAACAAAGGCTATTCATTTAAAAGCGAGGCTTGTAAAAATAGTTTATAAAATACGTAAATTAGTGCACGTCGCTATAAGTTATATTGTGTAGATTTTTATGACCTGTCAGTTTCTGTTTCCGAGACTGTAGTTTCCAAAAAATTGTCGAGCGTCCCGAAATTTGCTACCGAGATTCCCAGGATGAAAGCCCTAGTTAAAATACATTGCCCGCAGCTTAATACATCGCGTAATCATATTTTCACTAACCACCGTTAAGTAAACCGTGCGTGCGTAATTTTGTCGTGCATTTTCCGCCTTTTTTTTACAATATCAAGCAACGAAACGACCAAGTCTGGTGTCTGGAGGTAAGCTACACGCCTGTCCATAACAGTTGCAGTGCGACTCAGAGCTTTAAATCACAAAGATCTTAATGGCACTGCCAATGCGTCTGTCCCCCTGAAACTAAACTTGATAAGTCTCATGTACCTGGAATTTCAGCAGCACCCTTACCCTTCAAAACCGGAATGCAGTAATAGGTAAGGTGGCAGTACTTCCCTGGACGAACTCTTTCACAGGTATCTCTACCGCTTCTAAAATTCGTACCTATATTCTAGCCAGATTCGATATAGAATAAAAGCTACAGCTTTGTTATTTATTATAATAATCTACATTTACCCCTGTAGCAAGCCGCCGCGATAAAACTATTATATCCACATTTAGCTGTCCAATTCGAGTAACAAAATCGACATTTTTTTATTTTATTACATGGCGAACACCGTGACCTCATGTTTTTGATGTCACGCTTCGGTCAAAAGGGCAGTTCAGCGTGCGCGTGCCATACAAAAAAAAGACAGATCACTTTTCGTATATTAATTTAACAAATTGTATAACAAACATTTTATAAAAACGACTACCTCTTACTACGTTGATATTTTTCTCGTATAATAATAGTTAACACAAAAGACAATTTATTATAGTAGTAAAATAGGTTACGAGGTAAATAATAGAACCGAAGAATAATCTCGATAAGCTGGTCTCTATTTTCTTTTTGGTGCGAAACGCGAAAAAGTTCGATTGGTTTATTGATGTTATACATAGGGTGCACTATAAGTTTCCGGAACTGGCCACTTACATAAACAATATTTAAAAAGTTAATTACAAAATTTGAAAATGGTACTCTTCGGCTGTAGCATACGGTTTGTTTCACTTTGATTGTCACTTGTTTTTACATTGTAGCGTCATTTTAGAATTGGTTATCTACATCACCATGGATTTAACTCGTACAAATTGCCGTAGTATGATTTTCTACGAATTTAAGTGTAACTTAAAGCTCAGCGGAGCTTTACTCGGCTTCAAACTGCTTTTGGCGATGAAACACCATCTAAAACGACTATTTATAGCTGGTTTGCAGAATTCTAAAGCGGTCGTGTGAATCTCGGTGACAAATTTCGTGATGGTCGCTCGTACACTGCTGTGAACAACAAAAACATCGATGCTATCACAAACGAAAACAGACAAACAGTGTGAAAACAGACAGGCATTTGATATACCATAAGATTCGGGCATCTTTAGGCATAGGCATCAGTCAAATACAACCAATACTACACAAACATTTGGGTGCGAAAAAGCTGTGCTCTCGGTGGATCCCACACAATTTGAGTGAGGCTCAAAAAACAGATCGCGTCACTTGGTGCAATGCCATGCTTACCACATTCAACGAAGGGTCGTCAAATTTGGTGTGGTACATAGCAACAGGTGAGGAAACATGGATTTATAGTTACGATCCCAAAACAAAGCAGCAATCGAGCGTATCGGTCTTACGAGATGAGTCGAAACCAACCAAAGTGGCGCGCGTGCAAAGTGCCTCTAAGCGGATGATTGCTTCTTTTTTTAATAAAACTGGACACGTGGCTACTGTTGCTTTGGGGAATCGTTGTACCGTGAATAGTAATTGGTACACGACCATTTGTTTGCCGGAAGTTATTGACAAACTCCGTAAAAATACCAAACCAAACAAATCAATTAGATGGCGTTTATTTCACAGATTTTTGTTATGGGCACTGCCGGCTGTTCTTTTATTTTGTTTAATATTGGGTAGCGCCATCTATTTTATTTGATTTGTGCATCTACCCATATTAGCAAGCGGTAAAATGTCAATAATTATAAACACACCATGCTACCTATTGATATGCATATATTTTGTCAAAGTTCAGAACATAATTTTAGCTCTTGGTCCATATTTGAATAACACAGGAAAAAATAACTACTTGTATTTTATATTAAAGGCGAATTAATTGATATCCACGGTCATTATAAAATATTACCACGCGATCGATCAGCGTCATCTAGACATGAGATGCAAATTTGCAGTTTGAATGCAGTTCAAATACAATTCGTCCAACTGCTTTTGAACCGCACATCGACCTTGCAGTCCGATTGCAGAGGGTGTGCAGTTGGCGTGCAGTTCCAATGAAACAGTTGAATGCAGTTGGACCAACTGCATTCAAACTGCAAAATTTGCATTCGAAGTACAGTTGCAATGCAGTATGTCTGTCTAGAACCTAAGAGACCACACACTAGCGTCTTTCGAGCGTCAGCGTCTTGCCAACGTACACAGCGTCGACACGACTGACGTCCGTGATTTAATCGAGTATTACTATTTGACAGTTATTGTTTCGGATGGATATCGAACGAAGAACGGGAATAGACCCCTCTAAATAGTGCCGAATGTCGGGTATACGCTGCGCTGCCGCTCTGGCGCGTGGCGTCGTTCGTGCGTTGGCGTTGGCAAGACGTCACTTGAAAGACGCTAGTGTGGGGGGTCTTTTATTGGTCCATGGCTATATATACCTACTTTTGAAACAGATAGTCTCGTTTTTCTCGGAAATTTCTTTTATTCGGTCTTTGCATCAATGTATCAATTTGTAATAATAGCTGACATGCGATAAATTTTGTAAAACCATGACGGATAACATTATCATTGGCTAAACATTAATCTACATAATGCCTAACAAGGCCGCGGGACATGGGGCACTCCCCCCAAATGTAATAACTATGAATATCCCTTCGCATTGTGGTCGAATTCCAGGGGCGACTGCAGTAATTTTAATCGCCTACGATATGTTAATAGCAAAACCGCAAATCCGCAAATTCGCTCACCACATTGCTATTATCGTTTCGCCAGGCGCTTAGCAGTACCAAAATGCCATAATTGGACAATATAACTTTAATCAATTCCCGTTTGATTTTGTATTATGTAAATACGCATTATTGCGTTCCGGTTTTGATGGGTAAGGGTATTGATGAAATTATAGGCACATAGGACTTATCAACTTATCGATGCCTTACTTTCTCAAACTCGTATCTTAAACAGGCAACATCAGACGCACGACTTGCTATCATAAAATAATCTAAACTAGATACTATAGCAAATCTGCATGTTGAAAAAGGTTTACAATCCTTGCACAGATTTTTATAAACCACAATTTTGTGACTTTTAGTCACATAGCTTTTATTTCATAGGTAAGAAAAGCACACTGGTAAGACAGATTCCCTTGAACAGAACGAGCAAGAAACTTTAACTGTTGCATTTTGTAAATATACCTACATTTGTGCACTCATTTACAATATTTGTTTCAAACATAGATCGAGACTACATGCGAGAACTAAAAGGGTCACTACCTCGAATTATTGTCATCCATATATGCAGAAGCTGTATAAAATATAATAACATTTAGCAGGTTTTGTGGTATAAGTGACCGTCATTTACTTTTACTGTTGATTGTACTTTGTAAGCTCAGGATACGATAGGTGTAGCATCATCCATATTTTTTGTTATATATATATTTTTTATTTTTTGTTAATTTTTATATGTGGGAACGCATCAACAGAATTTGAAATTTTATTTCCTTTTGTAAGTGACTGTTTGTCTGTCAGTTTTCCGACACGAAATTAAATAAATAAAAATTAGTATAAAGATTTTGAAACTAGTAATAGGACTGCAACTGTTATGACTGCGTGTCGCTTACCATCAGGCGCACGGCTTGTTCGTCCTATAGCTTAGTAATCTAGAACAAATAAACATACTTATTAATTGTTAAATATCAACTTCTATACAACCTGTATTTTCAATGAGTAATTAGATATGAATTACGATAACTATTATTCTTTTCATTTGGTGTAATAACATAATCTATATTGATTATTACATTTTACTGTTGATTGTTCACAATATAAACAATGTATTGTCTGATCTCACGATAATTTATATGAAAAATGTATGCATTGATATGAGCCGTAGTGAGAAATTGCTACCGGTCCGCCGGATTATAAATCGGTCGTGTTTTATGAAATTATGTCTCATAAAATCCAATGGCTATAATTTCATCGAGGTCGAAATTTCGTTATATACATATTTAAGCCAGCATGCGTAGGGCTGCCTACTATGAAATTTTATATGTTACGAGCCTTCAGCTCGGCCTTAAAATAGCTTTTATTGAAAAGAAACTAATGCAGATCATAATTTTTTTTTAAATCACAAATGTTTTACCCAAGAACCTCAATCATAACATTTATCCCGGTTTGAGCCTCCTTTTTGGTAGCAGAGAGCCCTGTGAAAGAGTTCGTCCAGGGTAGTACTGCCACCTTACCTATTTCTGTCGCCAAGTAGTAATGTCCGCATTAGTGTGGTCCGGTGTTGAA
>NW_020655562.1:0-12698 GCF_003589595.1 Hyposmocoma kahamanoa | reverse complement strand
TTTACACAATAAAGATACGATGCAAAATGTTGATTTTAAGAATATATGTAACAATTTGTTGTTTTTATCGAAATAAAATAAAATAATTTTATTAAAAGTATTTTTTAAGCTACCTCGCGTCCTAGAGACGCATGATGCCCCCAACGATTTTGGTAGGAAAAAAAAATAAAAAATAAAAAAGTTTCTATGTTTATATTTTTTTGTTGCACGTTCTAAACACTTGTGGTTCTAGCACGCATGACGGGTTAATCTAACAATTAAAAGTTAAAAATACTAATTATACAGCCCCTCTCCTAAGTAACGGAAGCTCGCTTAAATAAAACTATCAACAATATCTGCATTTGTGAAACCAAGCTATTGCTTGTAGCTTATTATTATTAGTTTACTTTGGTGAACAGTTAGTTATGTACTGCATTTTTTTCATGGTGTCTCTAGATATATTTTAAAATCGAACGACGACAGTTCTCTAGGTGAACAGGAGGTCTCCCACAAATATCGGTTTAACTTAGTATCGGAACGGAGGCTACCACGAAACACGTATGAAGATCGTGATTTAACTAAGTCCTTACTCCGAAACGTCAAATGTCAGCTTCCGTATCGAATTTTGACATTATTTTCATCGTTAAAACTGATATACGTAGTACGTATGTCAGCAGTGAGCTTCGTTACGGACGCTGACACGTAGTATCGTGTTTCGTGGTAGACTTCCAGTTATATCCTTTGACGCAGTAAATCTATTTCTCACTCCATGTTATTCCTTGTATCTATCTACAAGGTTATTTAATAATACTAACAATCTCGCAAGACTGTACCACTAACATCATAAACAACATCTTTTGTTGTATGAATTTTAATTGTTTATCATATACATTTTTTTTCATGAAACAAAGTGACAGGGCGAACAAGTCGTTTGCCTGGTGTCAAGCGACACGCCTGTTCACAGCAGTTGCAGTGCCACTCAGAGCTTTAAATCGCAAAATCCCATGTGCCCGTAATTTCACCCTTACCCTACCAAACCAGAACACAGTATAATGCTCACGTAACTGCTCGGCAGAAATAGATACTGGGCGAAATCTTCCAACTCTTCCATAAAGAACTCTACTGCTACTAAAAAATATTTAAATTGATTGCTCTAAACGGTGACAACTCTGCGTTGGGATAGCAAAAGAAAGCGTCAGCGGGGTGTAAGTTTATATTTAACAACGCAACAACGCACACACTCCACATAGCCAGCCAGCTAGACAACCACAAATTACACCCAAACTGACAAACAAAGTCATGATAACCGTTCGGCCACGGAGACAGGTAGGCATTTAACTGCTAAATATAGATCTCATAATTTTTATTAAAAAAAAAAGAGCCGACTTCAGACTTAACAATTCTTCCTTCTTCTTCTAAGGGTTTACAGGTGGAATATTTTCTTGAAATTTAAATGGAATCAATACTGATGTACCCTCTTTCTAACACAAAAAGAATTATCAAATTCGGTTCACAAACGCTCTCTTTTTTGGTAGTCGTTTAAAGTGTCAAAAAAAAAATTTTTTTGGAAATTTATAACGTTTTGAAAAAACTCACAACAAAACTAGACAAAAGTTGTTGTTTATGATGTTAGCAATATGATCCTGCGAGGTTGCTAGTAATTTACAAATCACCCTGTATATGTAGATATTTTATCTGCTCATTAGGAATACCTCTTCGGATTATTGTAAACGAATACGGTTTTTAGTGAGAAGTATCTTAGTAATAACTTGATCTACGTTTGCAACATACCTTCATTTCAGCACCTTCCTCTGCATTCCCATCGTTAGGACTTGCGTTTCGCCGGCGTTGCCTAAAACATAGCATAAGTACAATATTCTATAAAAAACTGACCTCAAAAGTTCGTGGAATGACATCTATTTGCCAAGTTTATTGAAATCGGATTCATCCCCTAGTTTGCCACCCTAGAAGGAATATTTTCTTCAAATTTAAATGAGACCACTATTGAAGTACCCTCTTTTCAACAAATAAGAAGCATCAAAATCAGTTCACAAATGCCACAGTACACGCATAACATACATACAAAAAAAATGTATCGAAATTAATTGGTACCATTTCTAATTTGAATTTGCGAAAATGAATGCGTGAACAAAGTTTTAACAGGACTTCACGTTTACTTACAACAAGTTTCGGAAACAGGAATTAAACAAGTGTTTAACTTCACATATTAACTTGCGTTATTTGTTAATAAAGATTTAATATTTAATTTCCAAGTTACGTATATTTCAACGTTTTGTAGTAATAACGGTGAAAAAGGTTCACAACCCCTGGAAAACGTTTGTCGTCACCAGTCTGCATTGGGACTTCATGGTCGACAATGGATTATAACTGTATCCTTACAAGAGACTTGTGCCCAGTAGTGGGCACAAGTGTACAAACTAGTAACTGTAATTGTGAATTCTTCCTTCAGAAGTAGTTTTCACAGTTTTGTTGATATTTACTTACCTTGGCGAACGCGCCATTTTCCGTCTTCGCCACAAACAGACAGCTGCTACGGCCAACAAGCATAATACAAACAACCCGCAAGGTATGCCCACGGCTGGAACAAATAATATATAATAATGAAAGGAGTTGTTAAACGTCACGTTTACATTCCTAACAATAGCTGTTGTTAAGTACTTGGAAGTTGAACTTATTACAATTGTAATCTTTATGAGGGACTCCAGGTTCAGGTAGGCATTTATTTATACTCGGTTATAGAATTCAAAGAACAAAAATGTAAACAAACAACTGTCACTGTCAAAGAACCCCCATAGATCATAAACATTTTTTTCACCTCACTAGTTCGGAAAGGCTTTCTTTCTCATTAGAAATCTGCGCGCAAAAACGTTTTTTGAAAAAAAAAAAGGTTTTTGAAATTTGAATTTGACGATGGACTGTGGTGAAAAAAAAACGTAATGACACGTTCCACTACGCGATTTGTCGCATATTATTTATGTAATATAAATCCGTTAGTATATTTTATTCTTATTAATGTTGACATTTAACTGACAAAGATAACTAATTTTGTTTATTAAATTATTTTTGTTATAGTTCTACTGTTTTTCTTTCATCTACCATTTTCCTCGCTATAGTGAGGTGAAAGTTGTGTGTTTCGATCGGCAGCAAAATTGTTTCGCGTCTTGTGCCTTGAAATCTTCTCTACGCTCAGGATTCTATTTTTGAACCACTCGCGGTTTCAATACAAGCCGTCGCATCAATTGCATAACAAATAATTATTTCAGGTTCGTTTTGATAATTCTGTTGAATACAGTATATTAAGACAACGTCTATTTTTTTCAATGTACAGTCCGTGCCCTAAGAGGGGTCAGATAGACCCCCTAAACGTCTATTTGGTTCTAAATAGATCAGTGTGGAAAATGTGTTAAACAAATTTAACATTTAACCAGTGAGCCATTAAAATTTCATTTTGGTATAAATACAATTTCTTTACATTTTTCTGTTGATTTCATAAGAAGGCTTTCAGAACCAAAGCTCGACTTGGGGTTCAGGGGGTCAACAAACGTTCTCCACTCGACATCGACCTGAAACAATTACTGTCAAATAAGTAATACTAGGCCAATCAAGGCAATGTCAAGTATGAAAGCTTCATTCGCATCTTACATCTTTAAATTTGGTGGAGTGTTACTTATTTGACAGATTGTTTCGGGCGGTGAATGGGATCAGACCCCCTAGTAACTTAAAACATAGACTGTACAATATACATATAGATTGTAACTCCTTAACAGGGTTCATGATTGTACGATTATACATTTCTTAATGCTATCGATGCAATTATAGTATATAGACAATATCTAGACTGACCTAAGTACCACGCGGAGTTATCATCCTGCTGCGGCCTCGGCGCGATGTTGAGGACTTCACCGAGAGAACCCTTACTGGATGACACCATCACGTACGTCGGCAGATCAGGATTCAAGTCCGTCAACTGTAAAAATTACATTTTAAAGTGACAAAAATTGTTTCTCTTTATTTTTAGTTATTACATTTATTACACAAACTCAGTATGTTTTATATGAAATATCTTATTCAGAACATATTCAATAAATAAAAATAATCTTATGGTTAATTAAATTTATCACCTCTCCTGCCTTTTTAAGAATATTCTCTGAAAACATTTCCACATCCTGTTGCCTTCCAAGTTCGCCATTCCACATTAGCAATGTGCCCTAATACACTAACACAGAAATCGTCGAACAACTGGAAGTATATAGTCAAAGAAGAGACGGGATACGCTGGGGAAAATGCACTGGCATCGCAGGTCGTGACTCAAAGCTATAACAAATGACTCAAAAGGACCTGTAGAGAAGGAAATTCCAGAAAGAGATGTCCTTGCTGAAGGACACAATCTAAACGACATGGAACCCTACTTTCATTCATCCGCTTCATGTGCCCAAACCACATCAACGTAACTTTCTGTATTGTTAACCGACTTCAAAATAAGGAGGAGGTTCTCAATTCGAATGTAAGTTTTTTTTGTATGTATGTTACGCGATAACTCCGGTATTTGTGAACCGATTTTCATGATTCTTTTTTTGTTGGAAAAAGGGTACCTCCATAGTGGTCCATTTCATTTTGAAGAAAATCATCCACCTCTATGGGTGACTGTTAACGCATGAAGAATCATATTTATAAATAGCGCCTACATTTTATAATAAGGAGCAATTATTTTATTGGTTGATTTGCTATTCTCCAATTCAAGGCGTTTTTCTCTCTCAATATACTTTGAGTAGTGAGAACCGATTTTTATTATCTCCTGTGTCAAGTCCCGCATAGTTGTGAACTAGGGGACGAACCCGGGTTGGCGCACTTTCCGGTAACCGATTTCAATAAAACTTGGTAATTATATGTAAGTCCACGTACTGAGAGAGAGAGAGTTTGAGATCGATTTTTTTAGTACTCTGTACAGAGATTATTATTACTCATCTTCTTTCAAACGGTTTACGGATCACAGCATTCTTAACTTTGTCACATAATATAACTGTATAAATAAGGTGTTTAGTGGCAGAGGAGTTCCTTGTAAGAGAGTTCATCCAGAGATCTACTGGAGTAGATCTAACCATTCTAGCGGTTTCGACGTCTGAAAGTTTCCTTATTTTTTTAATCGCGTACACTGCAGAGCCGAGCCGTTTTGATAACTTACTTATATGGGGACCCCATTGCAATTTAGCATCTAACGTTATACCTAGAAATACAACTGTATCCACAAGATTCAATTTTTCGTTTCTAACTACAATGTTTGTAACCGTCTCTCTAACATTGGGTAATGTAAATTTCACACAATTTGTTTTTTTCTCATTAAGAAGTAGGTTATTAACAGCAAACCAATCAACTACTTTAGATATAGCATTATTCACATCGTCGTAGGAACATTGGTGGTAGGAGGGGTCGATATTACTATTTGGCGGCAGAAATAGGTATGTCCACCACAATAGTCCGCCAAATAGTAATAATGAACGTCACAGTAATGATGCTCATATTACTAAAGGTTCATGCATGTCACTTACCACCAGAAACACAACCTGTTCGTCCCGTTACTTAAAAAAAACCATAAAAAAACTAAAAAAAAACCATGTTTGACCTACCTCAATAGAAGATTGCGGGACCACAATGCTACGCCATTGCTCGAGCGGGCGCGTGATATTCTGCTCGTAGCGGATCACGTGGGCCCCCGGGCGTTGACCGGTCCACCACACCAGGATGCCATCACGCGTGTATTTGTAGTGCACCTCTTCTTTACCTGAAACAATGTTATGTCGAACAAAAAAATAATAATAAATAAATGAATAAATTGTGTATCCATGGGCGGTAATTAAGAAATTACTAAGGAGGGTTTGCTAGAAGTCCAAAGCCGAGGCTTTAATGACTCGTGGTTTGTAATTTTTACCGCCCGTGCTACATAGAATGTGTTACATCGCATTTGCGAGTAAATATAAAATACTTTATGTCTTGTATATATAAATATAGGTTCAATCCCTGATTTTGCATATGGCGGGCTTATAGTCCCGCACCAGGGAACCTGTATTGGAGCTATGGACACACACATAGACAACCACAAATTACACCTAAACTCACGAGATAAATAATTGCAGGCCATAAAAATTTTTCCCCCGACCTGGGACCCGAAACCAGGACCTCTGCGTGGCAGTCCAGAATAGTAACATTACCTCATGTGCTTGTAATTTCGCCAACACCCTTGCTCTTCAAAACCGAAACGCAGTAATGCTTACATTACTGCTTGGCGGCAGAAAGGGGGTAGGTGGCTGGACATATCCAGTCAATCAATTTACTCTTTTACAAGGAGGTCTGCTCTACTAAAACTTCATGGGTCACCGCATGATGGCGGCGAACCTGCGCATCGGCGAATGTTCTCGAAGCGCAGCTGCTATTATAGGACAAAATTCTTAGACAACCGAGAGCTTGCTGTGTGTAGTTGATCCATAGGCAGCAGGCATAAAAAATCTGTGAGTAACATAAATATGGTTGGGCAGTAAGCTTTAAATAGCAAACCTATGTAAATGGGTAACATTGTCTCTCTCCATAGCCGCTGTCGTAACTAACATCATAAGCTGTAACCTCGTATCTGTAATCTCGGTATATATTCATGCAGTAGAGGTCCTTGTGAAAGAGTTCGTCCAGGTAAGTACTGCCACCTTACCTATTTCAGCCGCCAAGCAGTAATTTGAGCATTACTGGGTTCCTGTGAAATTAGAATTTTAAAAGGTAATGTCTCAAGGTGACAGGCGTAGTGAAAGTACCCCTAAGTTCTTTGCGATTTAAAGTTCTAAATGGCATTGCAACTGTTATGGATAGGCATTTCACTTACCACCAGGCGCACTTGTACGTCACGTCACTGGGTATTATGTAAAAAAAAACTAAATGAATTTACATATACGAGTAAGAACCTACCTGGAGTGATGGTCTCCACTTGGCTGTGCTCCGGGGGGTTGTACCCAATCACCATTACGTAGGTCTTATCTGCCGGTTCCACATCGTGAATCTAAAAGATACAGGAATTAGAACTTAGTATGTAAATAACCTGAAAAGTGGTTACTTTTTAATTATTACTACATACACATATTAATGTGTCACCTGTCTCCCTCTAGGGCAGATCGAGACGATGAACCTCCATTAACTACGCTCACCGAGTATATAACCAGAAATGGAGAGGAAATAAGGGCCATCCATCACTGGCAAGTCATCATTCTAATGGATCTTACATCACTTTTAAATATCAACCCTCGTTTGCGCTGGAATCACAAATTAGAAACCTGAAATAGTACAGCGCCAACAACAGCCCTGTGTGTATGTCTCCGTATATTCCAAAAATATTCTGTATTTATTGTAATGAAGATAATATCTCTAATAATGGGAAGCTGTTCTATTCGATGGTGTGGGAAACAGCAAAACATCTAATTACAAAACAAACGGAACCACATTTCATTGGTTATTAAATATTAAATTATGTAATTTTTCAATTTTCGTCCATTATAGCAAAGCTCAAGTTCAACTGGTCGATTTGAAGTGAAACAATTGACGACACCCGTCAATTGTTTCGAATTCGGGCTGGCCAATCGGAGAGCAATTGTCACCGTTATGATATGGCAGAATAGTTTTCAAACAAATTAAATGACATTTCGTCTCTATTTCTGGTTATATACTCGATGACTACACTCTTAACGTCTTTCGCTAATATACTGTGACGGATTGTAAATTGCCCTAATCACACGTTTCTGCAGGACAAAGATCCTATTAATATCGGCGGCATAGCCCCACAGCAAAATACCAGATGTCATTGAATTGTGAAAGTAGTTGAAGTAAACCAATCTAACGGTTTCAATGTCTAAAATATACAAATAGTAAAATCAGTTAATAAAAAAGTAACCCACCAAAACATTATTACTATCAGTCTGCACAGAAGTCCACTGTTCGACAGGTAACCAGAGCCGTGTGCTATAGCGCACAGTATACTTCCCCGGAGGGCCGTTCCAGGAGACATGCAGAGTTGTCGAGTTTATGAACACGCCTTTTAGGTCTTTGAAGCGCTGAGGACCTGTTAAACATATAAAGGAACTTTTAATTACTGTTGCTAAAAATAACTGCGTAAAAGATTAATTATATTTAATTATTATGATAACGCGCACACACTCATAGCCAGCACTAGAGAAACCGTGTATCGCGGGTGCCATGGACACACACATAGACAACTACAAATTACACCCACAGTCACTATTATATATAATTCTATCGGCCCGGTAATCGAACCCGGTACCTCTGTGTGGCAGTCCAGTATGGTAACCGTTCGGCCACTGAGGCGGTTAATACAACGATCGAACACAATGAAAAACATTTTTCACCCATGACCATACTGCGTCGAGTACGGTGCAGCATGCAATATTACATATAGGTAGTAGCAATACTAATTGCTCTTATCAAAAGAGGTACGAGTCAAGCTATCGAGTTGTCGAAATCCTGCTGTGATTTGTTAAAAATCTTTATACTGGGTATCAGTAATGCTCTCATTACTGCTTGGCGGAAGAAATAATAATATATAATAATAATAATAAATTTATTCAATTTAAACATACAGCACTTAAACTAGATGACTACAATAAGGTACAATTCGATTGTATGGGCAGACAAAAGTTGAACCATCATAACCTATTCTAGGTACAAAACCTGTGTTAATAGTGTTACGAAGATTCTCCGTTTCGGCAAAATCAGAAAAGAAAACAATCTTTGAACTGCGGCTAAAACTGAAATACTGTAGTGCAGTGCCGTGAATCTAGTGTAGAGTAGCAATAACAGTAATAAAAAGTAAGTAGAAAGTATGTGTAAGTGTGTGTGTGTGTGTGTGTGTGAAAGTGTGTGTGTTTGTGTGTGTGTTTGAGTGTGTGTGTGAAATGAAATGGAGTAGAGTGCGCTTAATAGCATTTATATGATAGATAAATAAAATAAATAGATAAATAAAATTTAAGTATGGAAGTCTATTTATGATAATATAACCAGGAGTTCTTCCGTCTTCTCATAAGATAATTTCTGTAACCATTTTCTTAGTATATATTCAACTTCATACTTGTTTAATGCATATATTTGATGGGATTTATTAATTTTATTATATAATCTAGTACTTAGTTCAGTTAATTGTCCGTTAGCAAAGGCAGTACAGCATCGCTTGGTATCACAGACAAGGAAACCTTGTCGTCTACCAAGAGCAATTTTAACTAGGGGTAGATTTGAATGACGATGTAAGACACATTTTAGTATAAATGACTGCCTCACCGTGAGCACCTGGGCTTCGGAATATAACTCCGTATATATATATAATATAATAGGTAAGGTGAGAGTAATTCCCTGAACGAACCTTTCCCTAGTAGCTCTACTGGTATGTGGAAATTGGATAATTGTCAATACTCACCTTCAGCCAATGTAGTGACAGTGTAAGGTGGGCTGAAAGGCCCGCCCAGAGCACGATTTGGTATACGAGCCTGAACTCGCACTTCGTACACTGTGTTAGGTTGCAGGCCTTCGAAAGTCGCAGAGTTTCTCTTGCTGTAACAACACATAAATGTCAATGACACCGCCACTTATACAGTTAGTTTTTTTTAAAGTTAAAGCTGTGTAGTTTTTCTGTGAATGAATAAATGAATTAATGATATCTATTTGCTTAAAATATGATTTGCAATTTGGTGCTACAAGTATACATAATAAAACAGTACTCATATTTTACGGCTATCGGATTGCAAATCTATGGATGTCAACATTTTGGCAGCTAAGCAATTCTAAAGCAAATCCTATCATGTATAAAGATAACATATTATAATAGTAAGTTATTGCCATGTCATGAAGATGTCAAAAAATATAAATACATTCCTTATCAAATAAGTTAAGTAGTCAAATTTATTGAGAAATATATGTAAAGAAGTCATTAATTGAATAGAAATTTTTATCTCTTAGCCATGACATCAGCTGACGTTTAAATAGAAGATTATTATTTATCATTTTTATATCAGAGGGTAAAGCATTATATATCCTCACACACGTAGCCCCGCACTGTTTCTGGTAGTAACTTAGTTTAGTACATCGAGTATATAACCAGAAATAAAGACGAAATAAGGGCCATATATTCCTGGTAACACATTAGCGATACAGCTCTTATAAATATCAACTCCCGTTTGCACTGAAATATAGACAGGCCAACAACTGACCTGTGTGGACGTCTCCGTATATTCCAAAAAATATTCTGTATTTATTGTAATAAAGATAATATCTCTAACAATGCCGTGCTGTTCTATTCGGTGGTGTGGGAGAAACAGCAAAACATCTAATTACAAAATAAACGGAATCACATTTCATCGGTAATTAAATATTAAATAAGTAATTTTGCAATTTTCGTCCATTATACTAAAGATCAAGTTAACTGGACGATTTGAAGTGAAACAGTTGACGACACCCGTCAATTGTTTCGAACTCGGGCTGGCCAATCGGAGCGCAGTTGTCACAGTAATTATACGGCAGAATAGTTTTCAAACAAATTAAATTACATTTCGCCTCTATTTCTGGTTATATACTCGATGGTTTAGTATAACTATTATAAACTAATCTGTCTGGGCCCCTTACATTTATATTGTGAATGTCTCGCGTCTTTTTAACTTCAAAGATGTGCATACAAGGCAGGCGGTAAGATAGAACGTGGCGGAGTATAGCCTAGAACCCTCGCCTAAGAGGAACCCGTGCCAGCAGCAACAAACATTTCTTATTTCAATCGGAAATTTGTTACAGACCTTCGAAGCCATTACAACTACGCTTTCTCTAATTAGAGCAGTTTTGCATGTTCTGGTTTGTACTTGAGAAAATGCATTCCAATTCAATAACATACCTTTCCTGGCATTTGTCATTCCCGTCCACCATCCTGGCGCAAACCATGTAGACGTAAACCTCGTCTGATGCTTCTGCCTCGTAACATCGCCAAGTCACCGTAAAATTTCGACGACCAATGTGGATCAATCCAATGTCCCTGGGGACAGCTGTAACTTCTCTGTAAAAGAAAATTGGTAAGGCGAAATTATAATGTATCCGAGGTATTTATTATTAGGTTTAAAGCACTGACTTACAAATAAATGGACGACGGGTCTAATACAAAAACCACGAAAAAAATGTCCCAAGTCAACCTATTTAAACGTAGTGACATGTAAAAAGCTAAAACGTTGAATTTAAATTGTAATGTCATCGCAGTACTGTCTAATTTTGCTTGCTTCGCTGTCAGTCGAACAAACGAAGACTAAAGCGTGAATGACGCTCTGTATACGATTTTAACGCCCTATAAGTTCGGACACGTTTTAGCGCGGACCCGACGTCCATATAATTGTAAGTCAATGCCGTCAAATAAGTAATACTCCACTAAATTAAAAGAGGCATGATGCGAATGAAGCTTCATACTTATCATTTCATACTCATCATCGTCTTTGGTTTTGATCGTGTAATTCTTATTTGAAAGTAAATATTTCGAACAGATGTCGGATGGAGAACAGGAGTCGACACCCAGGTTTGAGTCGCCTTTTTATATTGAACTTTGGCTACAAAGGCTTCCAAAATCCGCCGTAGCAAGGCTACGCATGTTAGTCGCGACGCGCGCGATAAAAGTGATATAAGCGCGCGCTATTGGCTGTCTCAATCAAATCTAATTTACATAGCCAATAGGGCGCGCTTATTTCAATTTTATCGCGCGCGTCGCGACTATCATGCGTAGCCATGCTACGGGGGCTGCTCGATATAGATTATAATCTCAGTACAGAGTACTAAAAAAACCGACCTCAAAAGTACGTGGAATTACGTCTATTTGCTAAGTTTTGTTGAAATATCCCCTAGTTCGCCACTATACAGGACTTGATACTGGAGATAATAAAAATAGGTTCTCACTACGACACTACTCAAAGTATATCGAGAGAAAAACGCCTTGAATTGGAGAAATAGCAAAATCAACTAAATAATTGCTTCTAAATTAAAGTTAGGCGCTATTTATAAAAATGAATCTTCATGCGTGAACAGCCACCGTTTGAGGTGGATGATTTTCTTCAAAATGAAATGGGACCACTATGGAAATACCCCCTTTCCAACAAAAAAAGAATCATGAAAATCGGTTCACAAATACCGGAGTTATCGCGTAACATACATACAAAAAAAAACACAGTCGAATTGAGAACCTCCTCCTTTTTTGAAGTCGGTTAAAAAATAAAAGTCGCATTATTTCACGTTTTCAAAAATAAATATACTTATCGAAAATTATTAGCGTCCCAAGTTCGAAACTTCACAGGGCCCTCTCCCCGCACACACCCCCCAAATTACGACGACAGCTATTTTAAAGTAATTCCGACCGTTCCTTGTAATATTATATCTATTTATTACATATATATCAAATATATATATATTTATTATAAAAATAAAGTATTTTTTAACGTCAGTAAAGTTCATACTCACCGTAGGGTTCTCAGTAATATGGACATGCCCATTAAGCAACGGCTCGCCAGCATCCTTGGAACCTCCGCCATTCGCAAGGCGACCGCCGACGTTCTGCGTATGTCATAACATCTTACAGATATTATAAGTTTGTCATTTACACAATAAAGATACGATGCAAAATGTTGATTTTAAGAATATAT